>NC_138564.1:8382163-8516756 GCF_964273705.1 Natrix helvetica
TCTTTGTTAAATTTCCATCCATTATATTTTTTGTCTAGCCGTTTGTTCTCTTTTTGTACTCTTCCTATCTCATTCATGCTCAGAATGAAATAATCAAGAAAAACTTCTTCTTGAAGCATGGAGAAATGCAATCCTTTAGCCACTTGGTTAGCAACTCTTATTCAGAATAACAGAGTTGGAAGGGATCTTGGAGGTCTTCTAGTCCACCCTCCTGTACAAGGAGGAGACCCTATATCATTTCAGACAAATGGTTGTCCAATCTCCAAACCTCCAGTGTTGGAGAATTCACAACTTCTGGAGGCAAGTCGTTCCACTGGTGAATTGTTCTCACTGTCAGGAAATGTCTCCTTAGTTCTAGGTTGCTTCTCTCCTTGACTAGTTTCCATCCATTGTTTCTTATCTTGCCTTCTGGTGAAGTCAAGTATTCTTGACTTGTGATTGGGAAGTGATTTTCGTTTTTAACACACTTTGAGGACAATTTTATCCCGTTTTCTGCTTTTCAGTTGGAGAGTTCTTATATTCACAAAACCATTATGAATTCTCAGCCATCTTTGCTGAAAATGGATCTTATTGTGACTGTTTATTATTTCGATTCATTCATTCAATTTTTATAGCCACCCAATTTGATCAAGCGGGTTTATTATTAATTCTCTATGGATATTTCTTGTTACCTATTGTGCTTCCTTGGTGGGCAGTTTTCCTTCAAAATTAGGAGGGCAGCAGTCAAACCTCAAGGCTGCCTTCCCAAAGAAAATTTTAACATTCCTCTGTTTTCTAGCCCTCCATTCCAGTGGATTAAAACCACAACGGACAAATATGACATTAAGTATTGATGAAGACTCTCTGGTCACCCAGGCAAAGGTGTCTGAAGATTGAAGCATGGCAACTGGACAAATTCTTGTTAGCTTGATGTTAGCTTGATGTTGGCTTGTCATGTTTCACTTCTCATCCATGCACACTTCAAAACTCATAACTGACTTATTAATCTGATTGATGAAAGCCAGAGGAAGTCAGTTATGATTTTAAGCGTGCCTAATTAATGGGACGTTTTAATTTTATTGCAGCTTCTTGAGAGCAAGCAATGCTTCACTTTCAGAAGTGATTTGGTGGCAAAAAGCAATCAAGCCAGACAGATGATGTAACCCTTAAGATTTTAATTCAATTTGTGCTTTACTTAAAGAGTAAATTTCACTGACCCTAAGAGGGGTGGTCCATTTTATGCCTGAGAGCTTGAATTCAAATAAAGAAATTAAACCACTGTTATAATTGGAAAACATTCTGTAGCGAGAATTACATGATATTTTCTCTTTTTTTTTCTCACTAAGGTAAAGATGATTGGGGGGGGGGGGGAGTTATCTCTCTGTGGTGTGTGTATGTGTGTTTTAAGCCTTACACTCAAGATTTGAGAATTTGCAGGGGTAGACCAGTTCCACCTTGGTGCAAAAGCATTAACACAAACTTAAAAGCCAGAAAACTGGACTGCAATTTCCAGATACTAACTGATCCTGAGATTTAAAACAATATATTATATCTTTGCTTTTCAAAATGTTCCCGAGTCATATGCAGTGGTATGAATCCCAAAAAGAAATTTTCTGAGAAATTTCACAAAAA
The DNA here is from genome assembly GCF_964273705.1 of Natrix helvetica. Taxonomy (NCBI): domain Eukaryota; kingdom Metazoa; phylum Chordata; class Lepidosauria; order Squamata; family Natricidae; genus Natrix; species Natrix helvetica. Next base: position 8,383,775 of record NC_138564.1, read on the forward strand.
TCTATTGGTTCAGACTTAAAACAAATATTGAATTTTGGGTTTGCCTAGAATGTATTAATTAAAAAAAATAAGTCAGTTTGAGAGAACAGGACTTACCAATAAGGTGATTCATGTATTTATTTCCTTTTTTTAGGAGTTCATTTGCTTTGATCTGATGTTTCAATTGCCTAAAAAAGAGACCCTTTAGCTAATTCTATGATCCCCCATTGCAAATGATTAAGCCTCTGTGTGAAGATACGAAGAGGCAAAGGAACTTTTGAACAAACATTTTTGATCATCTTTAATTGATTTTAACCCATTCGGGAAGAAAAGAAAATCCTAAAGCATTCAGACAGTTTCAGCTGTTTAAAATTTTAAAGAATTAATTCAAAGGCAACTGAATTTCAATCTCAACATTAGATGACAGTGAAATCCAGCTTGCACAGTTTGCAAAGTTTTGAAACCTCAGTCATTAAAAAAAAAAAAAAAACCTTACTGAAGACAGACTCACAATAAAACGAATTCAGTTGGACATTATCAATCCCACCGCAGCGAATGGATCAGAACCAGTTGCAAATTTAAAACTTTAGTACTGTTTCAATAAAAATTCATTTCCCCCCAATTCACAGCCTGTAAATGAGTGTTTCAGCCTTTATCATTATTTACGATAATATCAAGAAAATAAAAGGTGAGGACAACAAAAGAGGGCAGAATAATTTCACTCTTTTTAAAATTGTCATTTTAAAATTTAGGTTGCCTTTCAGCAGAGTTGATGAAGGGGTTTAAAGTCAAGTTGTTGTTGTTGTTGTTAATTGATTGAATTGCTGTGCAATTAACTGAAAATTTTAATTAATTCAAATTATTGTTTTCTTGTTAGCTAGTTCTTTCCAGAGGTATTATTTCTGTGTAGAAAAAACTATTCCCTTGGTCCCAAAGAAAAATACATTTTTCAGAGTTGGTATCGGTTTTAAAAGTTGCACTTTATTAATATAATAAATAGAAGTATATAAATATTTCAAGTTGCTTCTCTGAATTTATTTAAGAGCTGATAAAGAGATACTAGCCAAAAAAAAAAGTTGTTTCAAAAGAAAGTTTGGGGATATTAAGTCCTTGGTTGAAAAATAAGATTGAGAACGGATTAAAACTCCGATTTTTGTTTTAAAGCTTTCAGAATTATATTAATCCTAACAATTGTGCTGTATAATTTATCTATATATATACTTTCCTTTTCTTTAGTCCTGCAAATTACTCTGCCAAATAGAATAACCAAATGAAAATATTCTTGAGAAAAACATGTAAAGATTACCAAGTTCGTGAATTTCCTAAAAGTTAGAAATTTTCTCCCATGCTGATTAAGGCTAATGAATTATATTACACAAACTCTACTGGAATTATTTGTAAATCAGGGATCTGCTTAAAGGCTAAAATAAATTGAATAACCTCTTTCACAAATCATTGTTGAACCACACAGATCTATTGTGTTAACATCAAAACAAAAATGAAAGAAAAACAGAAATGTTTATTTCGTAGGATTTGCGAACAGGATTTCCTTAAAAAACACATTAATGTTTCAGAATACAATTCTTTTTTCCTTGTTTTCGCTTTAAAATTCTGGAAACTTTCACTCAAAATCTTAAAGAAGGGGAAAAAGACAGAAGGACAGATTGGAATGATGCTGCTAAGGAATTATTCCATTTTCAGAAAGAATATTTAAGCCCTTCTTCAGACTGGTTGAAAAATATTTAAAAGAAATAATAGGTATTTTCCCCTTTCCCATCTAATCACATTTTTAACATAAAGCATTCAAGAAGAATTTTTTAAAAAATGCTTGGATTTTTAAAAGTTACATTTTTGGATGCAAAAAGTTACATTTTTGGGATGCAATTATGGCTGATGTTCTCAGATTTCCCCAGGTAGCTGTTTTTTATAAAGGAATTGCTCAGAAAAAGGCCAACTTCTATCCGTATTCATAAAAAGAAATACACAGTGCCTGCACTTTTAAGCTTGTTATTAAACATTATACACCATTGGGCCCCCTCCTCAAACAAGTCCTTAAATCAAACAAAATACACATGCAAAAGTTAAGTTTAAATAAGCTGTAGCATGGGGTGAAACCAATTATTTCCCAAGGTGTTTTTTTTTTCCTTTTTAAAAGCTGAAGAGAAAACAAAAATATAGAACGAATCAGTTTTCCAACCCACAAAGAAAGACAAAATTCCAGCAAGGGCTGGTATATGGAGATATATTGTATATCTATATATCTATATATCTATTTTCTTCTGAAACGTTTTCTAAAAGTTCAGATAATAGTATTTGAGCTGAAGAACTTCAAAAGCTAACAAAACAAATAGTTTAGAGTATTCAGCTATGGTGCGGGGACCGTTTTTTCTTAAAGACCATTAAGGGAAGTTGACAAAAGTTGTGTTCCCAGAAGAAACCAGTTCATTCACTTTTATCTTTCCTTTGCTGTTGTGAAATCAGCTGTTTTCGTCCTCTCAAGTTTTCCTTAGAAAGCAACGTTACAGGTGAGTAAATCCAGTTTAATAAAAGACTTCCAAAGTTAGTTATTTGGGAGGAGGGAAGAGAGAGAGAGAGAGAGAGAGAGATGCTGGCAAAGAATGATTTCTTCTCTTTTTCTCCAACTTTTCATCCTCCCCCCCTCTTCCTCCAAACAGAAAAAAAAATGAGGATAAAATAGAAAAGGGTTACAGGAAGGTCTACTTCATATGAAGTTGGGGTTTTTTTGTTTTTTGTTTTTGGCAATGTAAAGAAGATTGAAAAAGGAAGAAGGAAAAAAAAACAACCAACAGTTAGGTGGAGACGTCAGACAGACAGACAGACAGACAGACAGACAGACAGACAGACAGAGGCACAAATAGATTTGAATTTTTTTTTCAGCTTCAAAATGTTTCTCGCTCCTTCTGAAAACCTTCTCTGCCTTTGCCTTCAAGCATCTCTCCAGCTTACCTTTTTTAACACTAGTAGAAAGATTAATTTACTTTGGGTTTTTTTTAAAAAGGAATACAGCTGGCTCCTCCCCCTTATATTTCTCACTCCCCCCCCTCCAAATTTAACTACATAAATGCCAGCCTGGGGCCTATCAAAAGCCACTGGTTTTTTTTGTGTGGGGGGGTGTTGCATCCCAGATGCCAAATGTAGCTGTTTCTTCTTTCTTTCTTTTTCCAAAAAGGAGGAAAGCAAATACATTTGCCCCCCCTCACATCTCCACCCCCCCCAGAAGAGTGCAAAGTAGCCAGCCAAGGTATATCACCCCTGTGTGTGTGTGTCCCTGCACAAATGCAGACATGCAAAAAGCAGAAAAGGAAAAATTCCTCGGAGTTTTGGTGCACCCTTTGGTGCCACTGAAGTGGCCATTATTTTACAATTCCTTGGGGGGGGGGTGAAGTTTATTTGAGGGGGAGGTCATTCGAGAGAGAAGGGGGGGAGAAAGAAAGAAAGGGTGCTCTCCCTCCCGCTCTTTATCCTTCTCTCCCCCCCCCTCTCTCCCTCTTTCTCCTTCTCTCTCTCCCTCTTTCTCTCCCTCCATCTCCTTCTCTTTATCATTCTCTCTCTTCCTCCTCCTCTTTCTCATTCTCTCTCTCTTCTCCCTTTTCTCTCCCTCCTTCTCTTTCTCCTCTCTCTCTCTCTCCCTCTCTTTTTCTTCTCTCCCTCTCTTTCTCTCTTTCTCCTCTCCCTCCCTCTTTCTCCTTCTCTCCCCCCTCTTTCTCTCCCTCCTTCTTTCCTTCTTTCTCCTCTCTCTCTTCTCCCTTTTCTCTCCCTCCTTCTCTTTCTCCTCTCTCTCTCTTTTTCTTCTCTCCCTCTCTTTCTCTCTTTCTCCTCTCTCCCCGTTCTTTCTCTCTCCCTCCCTCTTTCTCCTTCTCTCCCCACCTCTTTCTCTCCCTCCTTCTTTCTTTCTTTTATCCTTCTTTCTCCTTCTCTCTTTTTCCTCCCTCCCTCTCCCTCTCTTTATCCTCCCTTTCTCTTTCTCTCTCCCTCTCTTTAGCCTTCTCTCTCCCTCTTTATCCTCTCCCTTTCTTTCTCTCTCCCTCCCTCTTTCTCCCTCTCTCCCGCTCCCCCCTCTCCCTCTGAGTGTGTTTATAACATTTACCTATCGATTTTTGGTGACATGAAAGCATTTGGGGGGAAAACCAGGCCTCCCATGTTTAGAGAAAGGTCTGTGCCACCCACTCCGAAGGAATGCGAGCGTGCAATTAGAAAGGAGGGCTTAAAAAGCAGCTCCAGGAATTCCTTTTACACTTCCTATAAAACAGCCGATCTCTTAAAATTCTCCCCAAAAGCATCCAGGCTAATCAATAGACCCGTTGACCTATTAACTATCTCCTTGTCCAGCACACCCACCTTCCCTGGCGGCTGGTTTTTGGTTTTGGTTTTTTTTTGGTTTTTGTTTTGCCTTTAAAGACAACAGCAAGACAACCCAACACAATCCCACACACACACACACACTTTCCGTTGCACAGAGCAACTCACTCTAGCCATTCACCACTAAAAACCTCTTTTTTTCTTTTCTTTTGCCCCTTGGTCTTTCCTAGCAGCACCTCCCATTCTCCCCCCTCTCTCTTTAAGTCTCAATCTCCCTCTCCCCCCCCTCTCTCTCTCTCACACACACACACACAACCCAGACCCAGGCATCCACCTCTTGAACTGGACGGGGGCCCTTAAGACTTGTAGCAAACCCGTTTGGGAGCCTCATTAAATCCTGTTAAGTGGCGGGGCGACTTCAAAAGGCAGCAGTGCGGTTAGACTCTCCGAGGGAGGCTCCATAGGAAGGATCAAGTGTGAACACATCTTTCATGGGGACAAAGGGAAGTAACAAAAGGGAAGGGAAGAAGGGAAGGAAGAAGAAAAGGGAAATGAAGTGGAAGGGAAGGAAGGGAAGGAAGAAAAGAGAAAGAGAGAGAGAAAGGGAAGGGGAGGGGAGGGGAGGAAGGAAGAGAAGGGGAGGGAAGAAAGAAAGAAAGGGAAGGAAGAAGGGACGGGAAGGAAAAAAGAGAAAGAGAGAGAAAGGGAAGGGGAGGAGAGGGGAGGAGAGGAAGGAAGAAGAGAAAGGAAGGGAAGGAAGAAGAGAAGTGAAGGAAAGGAAAGGAAGAAGAAAAGGAAAAGGAAAAGGAAGTGGAAGGAAAGGAAGGGAAAGGAAGAAATGAAGGGAAGGAAGAAAAGAGAAAGAGAGAGAAAGGGAAGGGAAGGAGAGGGAAGGGAAGGAAGAAGAGAAAGGAAGGGAAGGGAAGGGAAGGAAGAAGAAAAGGGTAATGAAGTGGAAGAAAAAGAAGGGAAGGAAGAAGGGAAGGAAGAAAAGAGAAAGAGAGAGGAAGGGAAGGAGAGGGTAGGGAAGGAAGAAGAGAAAGGAAGGGGAAGGGAAGGGAAGGAAGAAAAGAGAAAGAGAGAAAAAGGAAAGGGAAAGGAGAAAGAGGGAGAAAGGAAAGAAGAGAAAGGGAGGATGGAAGGACAGAGAAAAAGAGAGAGGAAGGAAGAGAAAGGAAAGAGGGAGAAGGAGAGTGAAAGAAAAGAAGGAAGAAAAGGACGGAGGAGATAAACAGAAGAAAAGGAGAGATAAGAACAAAGGGAAAGAAGTAAAGAGAGAAGGGAGGACAAAAGGGGACTAGGGAGGATAACTAAAGAAAGAAAGAAGGGAAGGAGATGGAGGGAGGGAAAGAGATAAAGAGGGAAGGAAGGAAGAGAAAGAAAGAAATGTACATGGAATTCATAATATATATGAACTAACCACACCATCAGGAATGAAAGAGGAAAAAGTAATGATGGACAGAGGGCAAACAACTGAATGGCTTAACAGCGGGGAATGAAGGTCAACCAAAGTAAACTTTTGGGGAAAGACTGTACAATAATAGAATAACAGAGTTGGAAGGGGCCTTGGAGGTCTTCTAGTCGAACCCCCTGCTCAAGCAGGACAGCCTATACCACTCCAGACAAATGGAGTCTATCTCTAGTAATGGAGCAACCACAACCCACAAAACACCATGACAACAACCCACAAGTGCCAAAGAAGGGGTTTTTGCCGTTTAGAAATAACACTTAAAACCAGTGCCTTACAAATAATAACAACAAAACTCCTTTCAAACAGGCTATTTTAGTTTCCATCACTTGATTTTTCATTTTTATTTTGGAAAAGGTAACTGTACGGTATAAATTTGTGTAAACTTGCGATGCATCTGTACACATCGCATCCATAGATGCAAAGACAACGATCCGCAACTCTTGTTTGTGAACAGAAGGATACTTTGGAGAAACGACATTCAGACATGCAAACACACAATTTAGAGATTGCTTTAGCACGTGGCTCATTTGGTCTGTTGCCCACCCTAAATTCCTGGACTCATTGAAAAGGTAGACTGGGCACGGAAGGTGTGAAGGAGTGAACTGTGGCTGCAATTCCAGGCACTGCCTCATTTGCCCAAAAATCTCAAAACTGATGATAGACAGACAGACAGACAGACATGATTGATAGATAGATAGATAGATAGATAGATAGATAGATAGATAGATAGATGATGGATGGATGGATACAATATAGATAGATAGATAGATAGATAGATAGATAGATAGATAGATAGATAGTATTTCCAAGGAGATGGTCGATCCATTTTGATAACATGAAGCCACACATTTAATACAAATACACATGCTTGGATAAGATTTTGGTTGCTAGCGATGAAGCTGGAGGTAGTTTTTTAAAAACCACCTTTTTAATGCTTATTTCCTCTTATCGCTTTACTCCAACTCCAGTCGGCTCAGCCAGAAAGCTGGTGGGATCAAAATCTTAAAAGACCCCAAACACACAAAGGATTCCTTCCTTCCACCCTCAATACAGCCTGAAGTCGGAACCTCCAACATGCAAACAGATTCCCCCCCAGTCTGGGAAGGGAGTGGGGGAAGGGAGTAGCAGACGGCAGGACCTTATTATAAACTTTGATTTCTTGGAGAAGAAATTTCATACTTGAAAGGAGGAAAGGCTGCAGAGGCATTTGCAAGCAGAAGAAACTTTCAGGAATCTGCCAAAGTTTTAAAATGTCAAACCATCCGGCATCTTCAAGGTGGTGCAAAGCGCTAAATATTCTTGATGAATGTATTTTATTCTCCTTATGTACACTGAGAGCATCTGCACCAAAGACAAATTCCCTGTATGTCCAACCACACTTGGCCAATAAGGAATTCTATTTTATTCTATGTAAAAAATCTCACTGCTTTTTCGATACCTATAAGTCAACCAGATTTTACTCTATTGGTTCCCCTCTCCCCTTTAACTATGAAATTTAAACTCTACCCTTAAATATTTACCGTCAGTCAGTCCTAACTAGGACAAATACTGTAAATGTTGCAGTTCATTCCAAAGGTATATATTATATGCTGGTCTTGTTATATTCTTGTTGTAAGATAATCTTACATGGGAAAAGACCCAAATACAACAATACTATGTATAATTTGTATATACACACACAGAACAATAAAAGATTAAGAATAAGAATAGAACAGAATAAGAACAAGAAAAAATTAAGATTAAGGATAGAATAAGAACAATAACAATAAAAGATTAAGGATAAGAATAGAATAGAATAGAATAAGAACAAGAGCAAGGAAAGGTTAAGAATAAGAATAAGAATAGAATAGAATAAGAACAAGAAAAGGTTAAGAATAAGAATAGAATAGAATAGAATAAAATAAAATAGAATAGAATAAGAACAATAAAAGATTAAGAATAAGAATAGAACAGAATAAGAACAAGAAAAAATTAAGATTAAGGATAGAATAAGAACAATAACAAGAAAAGATTAAGGATAAGAATAGAATAGAATAGAATAGAATAAGAACAAGAGCAAGGAAAGGTTAAGAATAAGAATAAGAATAGAATAGAATAAGAACAAGAAAAGGTTAAGAATAAGAATAGAATAGAATAGAATAAAATAGAATAGAATAGAATAAGAACAAGAAAAGATTAAGAATAAGAATAGAATAGAATAGAATAGAATAAGAACAAGAAAAGGTTAAGAATAGAATAGAATAGAATAGAATAAGAACAAGAAAAGGTTAAGAATAAGAATAGAATAGAATAAGAACAAGAAAAAGTTAAGAATAAGAATAAGAATAGAATAGAATAAGAACAAGAAAAGGTTAAGAATAAGAATATATATAAGTCATCTGGAGCAAATGCAAGAGGCAGAATTGTAAGTGAAAAGACATTTTTAAAAAAAGGTTTGGTTTTTTTTTTGTAGGTGTGTTTTAAAACGCAGCTAAAAATGTAGATTCCAGTAGAGGTTTCCTTAGGAAAACAGGCTATGCTTTTCTCTTCTGGTTTGAGCAGGCGTGAGGGCTTTGAGGGGAACTGGAGAGGAGAGCAAATATTTTAACTCCACCCAAATGACATCACATGGAAAGACCCCTCTCCAGAGTGGTGGGGAAGAGAAGAGAAACAGGCTAGGGTTTTTCAAAATAAAAGAAAAAAAGCAGGGTCATCCAGTTCCACATCCTGGGAATAGAACTTTAGAAGTGAGTTTTAGAAGTGCTGTTTTTCCTGTCCCATGCAGAAGGAAGGAAGGAAGGAAGGAAGGAAGGAAGGAAGGAAGGAAGGAAGGAAGAAGAGAGAAAAGAAGGAAGGAAGGAAGGAAGGGGGAAGGAAGGGAGGAAGGAAGGGGGAAGAAAGAAAGAAATAGAAGAAAGGAAGAGGGAGAAAGAAATGAAGAAGAGAGAAAAGAAGGAAGGAAGGGACAGAGGAAGAGAGGGAGGGAGGAAGAAAGAAATAACAGAAGAAAGGAAGAGGGAGAAAGAAATGAAGAAGAGAGAAAAGAAGGAAGGAAGGGACAGAGGAAGAGAGGGAGGGAGGAAGAAAGAAATAACAGAAGAAAGGAAGAGGGAGAAAGAAATGAAGAAGAGAGAAAAGAAGGAAGGAAGGGACAGAGGAAGAGAGGGAGGGAGGGAGGAAGGGAGGAAGAAAGAAAGAAAGAAGAGGAAGAAAGAAATGAGGAAAAGAGAAAAGAAGGGAGGGAGGGAGGAAGTAAGGGGAAAGAACTAGAAGAAAGGAAGAGGGAGAAAGAGAAGGGAAAGAAGCAAGAAAGAGAGAGAGAGAGAAAGAAAAAGAAAGTTCCAGCAAACAAAACTGATGTGATGCACATTGAAAACAATGCCGCAAATTCGTTTTAAGAAAAGGATAAGTTTACATCATGAAGTCCAGAAGAATTCTTCTTATGAATGATAAGAATTCTTATATGGAAGATTGGGAGCATAGATTTGATCTTCCAAACTCTGCAGCCCACCAGCCTTTCGATGGACTCCTTCACAAAGTTTCAGATTCTTCCTCAACCCACCCACCCCCACCCCACTCCAAACATTTTATTACCTGAAGCTCACCTAATTAATACGACTTTAACGAATAGCAGGACTTGGAAGTGGTAATGATCAGAGCTGGTCCTTTGGGAAATGAAAGATGTTAGAGAATGTTATAAATACGAGAATAATAGAGTGATACGGAATATAACATAAAGGTACATGGTTACTTGATAGATTTAAGATGATGTAATGAATTGTCAGAACATAAATGAATCCAATATCTAGACTAGAGTATCTCGTTGAAAATGAAGGAATACTAGTGATAGTTAAATAAATGTGGTACAATGATAACGAGGCATACAAATATATTTGACTTGATAATATGTGATTTGATATAAACTGTAAGTGAGGACTATGGAAAGGATGCACCAAAACCTTGTAACCGATTGACTCGATGGCTTTATGTTTTATGTTTTGTTTGCCTATGTCTGTCTAAAAATAAAAATTTAAAAAAAAAAAAAGAACTGGTCCTTTGGAGAGTCCCATCAACACGGGTGGATTTAGATTGACTGTGCTGTGACTCTACTCCATCCTTCCACATTCCTTGCACATTCTTTTTTTGTTTGTTTGTTTGTTTTTGCACAGGGGAAAGCTGGCCTTCTCTTAACAGATTAGGCAGGCTGCAGGGTAATATCTCAGGCAGATGTTTAAAAGGGGGAGTGGGAGGAAGAGGAGGAGGAGGACTGGGAGATCCTTGGTGCTTGGTTTTCTTACAGATGTTTCATTACCCACCTTGGTAATATCATCAGTGTTAAAAGAGGAGGAGGAGGAGGAGGAGGAGGAGGAGGAGGAGGAGGAGGAGGAGGAGGAGGAGGAGGAGGAGGAGGAGGAGATGGATGGATGGATTAGGTTCTTGGCACTCTCTGAGCTTGGTAGTTTTCTTGCAGTTATTTCACGACGCAACTAGGTAACATCATCAGTGCTAAAACATCATTTTGTCATCTGTGTGAGATTTGTAGAGAAGGGGAGGAGGAGGAAGAGGACTGGAGTTCTTGAAACTCTCTGAGTTAACTTATTTTCTTGCAAAGGTTTCCTTATCCAGCTAGGTAACATCATCAGTGCAAGGAGGGAGTGAGGTTTTCTCTCCATTTATATACAAGTGGGTCGTCCCGTCCACTAGTCTATTGAAACTGAGAACAAAACCAACTCCCTTTCAGCCCTGATGAAATTACCTAGCTGGGTCATGAAACATCTACGGGTAAACTACCAAATTCAGAAACGCACATCAAGGACCCCCCTTCCCCATGTTTAAACTCCGAGCTACAAATGCTCTCTTCCTTTGGGGTGACTTGAGAATGGGGCCATCCCAGGTTGCTTCATGCAAACCCAGAAACGTTTGTTGAGCAAATCTCCTGGAGCTACAGAAGGAGGAAGGCTCAAAAAAGGAGAGATGCGGCTTAGAATCGGAGGAGCGATTGGTACTCTCTGAGCTTGGTTGTTTTCTTGCAGACCTTTTATGACCCAAACAAGGTAACAACATCAGTGCACAATCATCCTCCTCTTAACAAACCCCACTCCCTTCTAGAATTGATGATGTTACCTAGTTGGGTCATGAAATGCCTGCAAAAAAAAAAAAACACAACCCACTGATGATGCTACCTAGCTGGGTGATGAAACATCCTCAGCAAAACAACCAAGCACAGAGAGCGTCAAAGATCCCACAGTCCTGTCTCTTCCACTCCGCAAACTCCAACCCCTTGTAGCACTGATGGTGTTGCTTAGTTGGGTCCATGAAACGCCTTCAAGAAAACAACCAAAACCCCATTGCCATCTTTCTCCTCCTCCTCTTCCCACTCCCCCTCTTCTTCTTCCTCTTCCTCCTCTTCCCCTCTTCTTCTTCTTCCTCCTCCTCCTCCTCTTCCCCTCTTCTTCTTCTTCCTCCTCCTCCTCCTCCACTTCTCAACAAACTCCACACTCCCTTATAGAATTGATGATGTTACCTAGCAGGGTCATGAAACGTCTGCAAGAAACCAACCAAGCTCAGAGAGCACCAAGCACCCCTCATGCCAACCCTGAGCTACCAATATTCTCCTCTGTCAAATTAGAATCTGTTTAGAAGTCAACCCATTGGATGGAAAACTGGGGGGTGGGGGTCTTAAGGTTGGGCTGCTTTGATGCCCCTTCAGGGTACGCAGAAATCACTTCCCCCACCCCAAAACAAACTTCCCTTCATTTATAAAACTGATTAAGGAGCCTGAAATAACTTTTGATTTGGGACTCTGAGTGATAAGAGCTCAGCTCTTCCCAGGACCGAGTTCTAAGTTCTCTCCTTAAAAAAAGAAGAGGAGGGGGGCTTCCTTTCCTTTCCCAGAGCCCCCCTCCCCACGAAGACCAAAAATCCTTGCATCTACCGATTGCATCCTGGGCAATCTCTCCAGGTTGGTTTTTCCCCCTTTCCCCCTCCACCCTGGCAAGCTTCTGCCATTTTGGCAAACTTCAATTCAGTTCCTGTTTTACACCCAGAGGGAAATTCACTTTTCAATTTCTCTCAACCCCCCCCCCTCAGGCTGCCCCTCCCTTTTCGATGCCCCCCTGCTTTTAGATCAAAGGTTTTTCTTTTCCTCTTTTCTGTTCCTTCCTTTTTTTTCCTTTCCTTTTTTGTTCTTTCCTTTCCTTTCCTTTTCTTCTCTCTTTTCTGTTCTTTCCTTTCTTTTTCTTTTTTCTGTTCTTTCCTTTCCTGTTCTTCTTTTATTTTCTCTTTCCTGTTCTGTTCTTTCCTTTTCTGTTCTTCTGTTCTTTTCTCTTTTCTGTTCTTTCCTTTCCTTTCATGTTCTTCTCTTCTTTTCTCTTTCCTGTTCTTTCCTTTCACATTCTGTTCTTTCCTTTCTTCTTTTCTTTTCTCTTTCCTTTCTTTCCTGTTCGTTCTTTTCCTGTTCTATTCTTTTCTTCTTTTCTTTTATCTGTTTTCCTTTCCTTTTGTTCTTTCTTTTCCTTTTCTGTTCTGTTCTTCTTTTCTTTCTCTTTTCCCTTTTCGCTTTTTAACCGCCCAATCAGGTCGGTCAGATCAGGAATGGGGTGGCAAAGAGGCGGGTGGGGGGAGTATACGCGTTTCCCATAGAACAACACAATTATTTCGGCTCCGTTGGACAGGTATGCGAAGTTTTCACAGCCCGCTGCCCTCGCCGTGTTTCCCACCTCCCTTCACCCGAGAAAGAGAGGGAGAATCAGGAATCCGCCGCGCCTCCACTCGCTTCATATTAATTTTTTTTTTTAAAAAAACCAAAAACCTCGGAAACATTCATTCTCAAATGTATAAACGGTCCCAGTGGTCTGCAATTAAAATTTCCCTCTCTCGTTCCTTTCCTTGTTTACAAACTCCCCCCACCCCCTCTGGCTTGAAAGTGGTCCGAAAGAGGCTTGTTTTGTTAGTAGAGAACAGCGGAAGTTTAAAAAAAAACTGTTTCTGGGTTCCAACTAATCCTCTTTCGGTGAAGAAATCGAAGGCGCTTGAATAGGTGAGAAAGAAATCGCTTTCCTAGACTGAATTCGGTTGGTTCTGCAACGGGGGGGGTCCGCGTCAAATTAGAGATGAGTTTGCTTAAAACTCTCCAGGTTGTTTTTTTTTGCGCTGCGCTCTCCTGGTTTGTGAAGAAAATGGGAGAGAGAGAGAGAGAGAGAGAGAGACAGACAGACAGAGGGAGACAGAGAAAAATAGACAGACACGCAGAGAGAAAGAGAGAGACACAGACAGAGAGAGAAACAGACAGAGAAAAACAGAAAATCAGACACACAGAGAGAAAGAGAGACACACAGAGAAAGAGAGAGACAGAGACAAACAGACAGAAAGACAGAGACACCCAGAGAGAAAGACACACACAGAAAGAAATAGAGACACACAGAGAGAAAGAGACAGAGAAAAACAGACAGAGAGACAGAGGCACATACAGAGAGAAAGAGACAGAGGCAGAGAGAGAGAGACAGAGAAACGCTAACAGGGCTTCGTTCGTGCCAACAACTTCACAACTGTCGCCGGACATAACTTTGAACACAGCTAAACTTTGAATCTCTCCCACGTTTTGTCATTCCGTCTCTTGGGAGTTTTGTTTGGTGCGTGTCTGCGTGCGTGAATTGTGTTTGCGAATAAGGGCTTTTGAACCCGAAAAAAAGGAAGAGATTGGATTTATTTGACCAACCCCTGGCTAAACATGTTGCTCACTTGGGAATGTTTCGCAACGCCCTGCATTTCCATTTTTTTTCTCTTTCTCTTTGCACGGGGACGTTTACCAAGGATCGGAAAACACGAATTTGTTCCCGTTGCGGGGGGGAGCAGCTGAACGTAGGGATGCCACGCGGGCTCCTAACTTGGATAGACAGTGGGAAGGGAGTTCGAAAAAGCCATTGTTTCAATTGCTTAGAAACAACCCCCCCACGCCCCCCAGTCGGAATTAAAAGGCAAGAATGCGGCTGTAGCACGTTAGCCGTTTCTCCAATAACCGCGTCGAATCCCTCTGAAAGTTGCCTTCTGTTGTTCGAAAGAGTTGCAAGGGAGAAATCAACTTTTAAAAGAAACCCTTTAAAACAAAACTGTTTGTGTGTGTGTTATTTTGTCTTAAAAGTTTAGTTTTAAAAGTTGGCGTGTGTGTGTGTGTGTGTTTACCCCTCTGATGCACCTCCCCGTTGAAAAACTACTTGGGATGTCAAGTCCCTCCAAACATCGCAGAAAATAAAGTTTTCGCTCGCTTGCGTTTTATCGCTTTTGATAGATAATCAGGACTCCCTTATAGTTGAAAGAAACATACACATACATACATGCATACATGTGTGTGTGTGTGTGTATGTAAAGACTGAGGGGGGGAGGAAGGAAAGGCGGGGAAAAAGGAAAGGGGGGGAAAAGAAGGGAAAAGTTCTCTAGGAAGAGAGAGAGAGGGAGGGAGGGAGAGAGTGGCGGGGGAGGGGGGAAAATTTGTGAATGGAAGAATGTGTTTGTTACATTCATTGTTAAAATAAAAGAGAGGGGCCTCTGACGCGGCGCCCGCCAGCAGCCAATCCGAGCGGGAGGGAGATTTTTAAATATCCCCCCGGCCAGCCAATGGCATCTCCGGCGCCCCAGACTAGCGCAAGGCAGGGCCAATGGCGAGAGAAGTATGCTAATGGCGAAATTTGGTCAGGCAGGAGGTGAATGTCAACTAGTCAAAGATGGAGGCTGGAGCGGAGGAGGCGTGAGGTTTGTTCTGGAGGGGGTTTTCCCCCTTTTCTCCCCCCTCTCTTTCTTTCTCCCTTTCCCTTTCTTTTTTCCTCTTCTCTCTCTCTCTCTCTCTCTCTCTCTCTCTCTCTCTCTCTCTCTCTCTCTCTCTCTCTCTCACTCTGTCTCTCTCTCTTTCTGCTTCTGCAGCCGGGATGCCTCTCTCAAAGCGAGCCTCGTTGCTTGCTCTGCTGCTTCTCTTCACGGAGCTTCGAGCAGCGCCCGACCCCTGCACGGATCGCTCACCGCGGGTCGAGCGCTGGTCGTTAAAAGCCGGATCTGAGCCGCGCTTGCCAAAGTCGGAGCAGCGCTCGGGCGCTTCTTTGGCTAACTTTTCCAGCGCTGCCCTCCCTCCCTCCATCCCCCCCACCCAACCCACTCACCCACCAACACCCCGCTTTGCCGTCCCCCTTCCCTCCTTGGATGGGTGGGGGAGAAGAAGAGAGGAGGGGGTGGGTGGGAGCCTTCATTGAGAAAAAAAGAGCAAGGCAAGGAAAAGCGGGTTGGGGGCTGGAATGGGAAAAGCCAGGGGCGAGCCAAGCAGGGCTCTCTCCCCTCCCCCCCCGCCCCGTGTGTAGATGCGTGTGTGTGTGAATCTCTCGCTTTCTATAGGGTGGTTTTGTGAGTAGCATCCGGGTGACTGGGCGGAAATGGCGGGAGCTCAAGGCTAAAAATGGGGAGCGGGGGTGTAGAGAGAGATAAATCCAGAGGAGGGGGTAGCATTGCCAACGGGAGATCTCAACCAGGTGGGTGAGTTTTTTTTCGTGGGTGGGTGGCGAGAGAGAGGAGAAAGAGGAAAAGGGGGGGGGAGATCGTGGTCGTGGAGGAGCCAGACTTCCCCCCCTCCCCACGCGCGGGAGGGGAGGGGAGGGTGGGCGGCTTCCGTGCGAGCTTCCCCCCCCTCGCGGTGGGCCGGGAGGCGCGTGGAAGAGGCGAAGATGGGGGGAGGCTGAGAGAGAGAGAGAGGGAGGGAGGGTCTTCTCTGCGCGCTGGGGCGGGAGCGTGGAATGGGGGAGAGGGAGAAGGGGAAGGAACCCCCCCCCCCAGCTCCCTTGTAAGGCAGGCCTTCAACTCCGGACTTTTTAATTTAATTTTAATTGTTTGAAATTTATCCGGGGAGGGGAAAAAAGCTGAGAAAACACGCGGAAGGCTGGCACCAGCGCTTCTGTGCCTTTTCTTTTTCTCCTTCTTGTTTCCTGCAAAGGGTGAGCGAAAGGCGGGCTTTTTTTGGGTTGTTATTTTTGGGGGGGTGGGGGAGGGGAAAAATAAGTTCCAGCTTTTAAAAAAAAACTTGGAAAGGGTGGAATTAAATCCGGAGAGAGCGCAGAAAAGTCCTGCCCATGTGCCCGGCCTCTCTGCCTTTCTAGCCCGTTTCGGAGAAATTTCAGAGTCTTTTTTCTCCTCTCTGTGTGTCTCTTTTCCAGCTCTGAATTCTCACTCTGGGGAAAGTGGGGGGGGGGGAAGGTGAGGTCTCTGGTTCGGATTGGAATGTCGAGGGGTAAAAGGGGGCGGGGGGGGCGTCCTTTGATCCGAATTGGGCCGGTTCAAGACGGCCTTTTCTCCCGACAAATCCGGATTTGCACTTTTCCCCTCTCCGTTTCGCCTTGCAAAAGGTTTAATAGCTTGAACGCGGGACTGATTTGATCGCTCGAGAAGGAATTTCGCTTTGGGTAATTTTTATATCTCCGCCTTTCATATAATCCTATAAGAGACGCAAAACTTCTCTCTTTTTCTCTCTGTCTCTTTCTATTTCTCTCTTTCCCTCTCTGTTTTTGTCTCTCTTTCTATTTCTCGCTTTCTCTGTTTCCCCCCCTCTCTCACTCACTCTATTTCTTTCTCTCTCTATCTTTCTATTTCTCTCTCTGACTCTCTTTTTATCTTTCTATTTCTCTCTCTTTCTCCCTTCTTTTTTTCTCTTTTCCTTTTTCAATCTTTCGGGGACCCGGGCGATGCTTTGAAAACAGCGCGGAGCGGAAAGGGACGCCGAAGTCGAACTAAACTTTATAAACTTATATTCTATAAGCCGCCTTGAGTCGCCCATGGGCGAATAAGCGGCGATATAAATTCAATCAATAAATAAACCCGGAGATTTTTGCTTTAAATACAGAAAAAAGAGAGAGACAGAGAAGGGGGGGAGGAGGAAGTCTGGAGAGCCCTCACCCCTCATTTAAAAAAACAACCCTTCCCAAAGCTCCATTTTGCGACCGAGAGCCCGCTCCGAAACTCCGCCAAACTTTGGCGAGAAGGCTTGGGACGGTGGGCCCGCTTAATCCCGCTCGAATCAACGCCCCGTGGCTACATTGTTCGTTTTTTCATTAAAACTATCTAGCAATCCTACTTCCCAACCCGGCGTATATATGCTTCCAGTTTTACACGGGTGGAGTGGAGTGGGCAGGAGGTTTAGTTTTAGAAAAGGCCGTCTCGCCTCGAATCCAACCTTTTAAACCAAGCAAGATTCCCTGCGATCCGGGATCCAGGATCTTGTTCCATTTCCCCGCACAGAAGATCCTTTTTTAAAAAAAAAAAAACAAGAGAGTCGGTTCCTTTGGCGAAGGGGGAAAAAAAAGATTGGTATTTATTTATTTATTTATTTATTTATTTATTTATTTATTTATTTTTGGAAAGGTTTGTGTGCGTGCCTACGTGTGTTTGCGTTACTCTCCATAAAATAAAATTAAAAACAAAACACACAGCGCGGAATTGCGGGTTTTTGTTTTGGAAAATAGGGTGAAGGTGTTAAAAACGAAGAGTTTTCGGAGAGGGGAAGGTCGCTGGGAAAGTTTATCCTCTCTCCCTTTTCCAATCCAGATGTGGAACCTTTTCTCCAGCCTCCCCCCCCCCAAAAAAAGCATATAAAACCAAGGGAGAAAGACTAGAGGAATTTCCTCTGGAATAATCCCGTAGATTCCAGGATGTGTTTCTCCTTAAAATAAGAAGGCTTGAGAATCCGAGTGGTGTGCGCATGAAAAAAAGAAGAAGTGCATGTGTGTATGTACCCTGTCTGGGGTTGCACGTGCAACAGAGCTGAGGTTTTCCTGCCTGCTAGTTTTGCACTTTGTCCCAATTCTTCGGAGTTATCTGGTGTGTGTGGTCTTCGGAAGTTACGCAAGAAAAAAAATTCCCTATGTCCTCCAGCTTAAACATTTCTTTGTGGTTGTTTTCCCCCTTTCTCCCTTCCTTCATTCCTTCCTTTCTCTCCCTCCCTCCCTTTCTTTTCTTCTATCTATCTATCTATCTATCTATCTATCTATCTATCTATCTATCTATCTAATCTCCCTCTCTCTCTCTCTCCTCTCTTTCTCTCTCTTCGATGGACCCTTATTTTGTTTTCTTGTTTTGTTTACTTCTTTGAAGTCTCCCTGATTTTCTCAACTTGCTTTAAATATCCAAGTTATGCACCAACAAAATTATATTTTGAAAAAGTTTGCTTAAAGGCAACATGGAATTTAGGCAGCTGGCTTGTTCTCTCTGTTTGGTCTCTGGTTAAAATTCTGGCAGGGTGGGTGGGTGGGTGGGTAGAGGGGTTTGGGGGTTGGCGAAGCAAATTTTTAAACGGAGGAGGCCATTTTTGGAAAGTTGGGGTTAAATTCACCCTTTTTCCTTCCCTCTCCTCCCAAGTCTCCCCTCTTTTACAGGGTGAATTTGAAACCCCCCCTTCTTGTGATCTGATTGGAAATTTCCTGCCAAAACTGAATGGGATTTAAAAAGAGGTCTATTGTTTGGCCTTCTCACTTCTTAGATTGCTGGGGGGAGTGGGGGGTGTCACCTAAATAATTTGAAGTCTACCAAAAGTTTCCCCCCCCCCATGCTGCAGTTTCAGAGTTGGGTCTTTCTTGCTGCAACCCCCCCCCCCCACTTTAAAAGATGGATTTAAAAAAAAACAAGCTTCAATAGCAGTGAGTTTTGCCATTTCCCATTTTTCCTTCCCAATTCTGCTGTGCATTTTTCTTTCACTTGGGTGGATTTTATTGTGGGATTAAAACATGCCATGAATGTCAGGATTGGGATGGTTTCCTTCTCAGGGTATGCTTGTAGATTTTTGGAAAGTTTATTTATCTTTGGGCGGGATTTTAAATCTGATGATGACTGCATGTTTGTAACATTTGCAAAAGATGGACTCTGGACAACTAATGTGTCCTTCCTAGGATGCTAGTAGGGTGTTTATTTGTGTCTGTCTATGTGTGTGTGAGAGAGGGGGGGAGCAGCAAGTTTAAATCTGGTTAGGATTGTATGTTCTGAACATTTAAAAAAGTGTTGATTCTCCTATCAGGATTGCTAATGTTTCTTTCCTAGAATATGCTGGCAGAGTTTCTCAAATGTATTTGTGCATGTGTGTGTTTAAATCTGATTATAATAGTACATTCTTAACATTTATAAAAATCTGATTCTTCTCTTTTTCTCCTTTCCCCATCCCTCCCTTTCTTTTCCTTCTGCATCTCTCCTTCCTCCCTCCCTCCCTTTTCCTTCTTTCCTTTATATCTCTCCTCCTCCCTCCCTTTTTCCTTCCTTCTGTTTCTTCCTTCCTTCCTCCCTCCCTCCCTTTCTTAACCTTCCTTCTTTCCTTCATTTTCCTCCCTCCCTCCCTCTGTAACTCCTAACTTTCCTTTCTCCCTCTTTTCCTTCCTTCCTTCCTCCCTTTCTTTTCCTTCTTTCCTCTGTAACTCCTAACTTTCCTCCCTCCATCGCTTTTCCTTCCTTCCTCCCTCCCTCCCTCCCTCTTTCTTTTCCTTCCACTGCAACTCCCCCTCCCTTTTTTCCTTCCTTCCTCTAACTCTCCTCCCTCCCTCCATTTCTTTTCTTTCCTTCCTCTATATCTCTCCTCTTTCCTTCCTCCCTTTTTTCTTCCTCCCTCCCTCCCTTCTTTCCTTCCTCCACATGATGGTAGAGTGGTGAACGAGACCTCAGTTGGATTGCTTTCTTCAATATGTTTTCGGGGGGGGGGGAAAGCCCACCCAGAATTTTCTTTCTTTCTTTTTTAAAATGTCCCACTGAGAAAAGTTGCTGGAAACGTTGGGCGTCTTCTCCTTACCGGCCTGTGCCCTTTTTCTGTTGTACTACTGGGAGCTGTCATTAGCAGTGCAATATTAAAAGGGCATTGGCTGGCAGAGGTTATCCATCTGCAAAATGACCAACCGAACTCGGTTGCAACTTCTTCCACGGGGCGACGTTGGTGGCTGCTATTAAGAGACTTTTTTTTTTACAGACTGGGGATTGCCTTGTAAGCTTTTCTGGGGGCCATGTGGGCCCCTCCACACCCTGCTTCTTCCATTTTAAAAAGAAGCAAGAAAGATTTCCTGGTGCTTTTTGGTGAAGTCCAGAGAGAGGGGACTGGATTTCACATTGGCTGGTGTGCATTTTGTTTGATCCGCCTTGCTCTATGGTTTGGAATCTCCGGGGAGCGTTGTGATGGTTTGCTTTTAAAAAGGACACACACCAGGCTGCGTCGTTCTGCCCCACAGTGTCACAAATGCTGCCGCTTTCTGTTTTGAGAGGGTGACACATTCTTCCAAGCCACATATCAGCCAATTGTGGTAGTGGGCATCTCCTCTTCCCAGTTCTGAATGTGTAGTACAGATTGCTCAAGCAACAAAGTTGGATGGTGACTTTTTAGTAAGGCACAGGGATCTTCCACCAAAGACATTTAAAATACCTCGTGGGGGTGGGGGTGGGTGGGGGCTGAGTTGGACAAGGAGAAAGAAAACCTCAGAACCCTTTAAAAAGAAAACTTTTGGAGAAAAAGAGCGATTCAAAGAAAACTTTTTGCAGAAAAACAGCGATTAAAAAAATCGTAATTGTGCGTAGTCTTGTTTGACTTCTTCCGTCCAAAGTTTAAATTAAGCCTGTATGGTGTACGCTTGAGAAGGATGTGCGATAGGGTTTTTACAGTTTGCAATGTGAAATGCTTCCTCCGAATCAACGCTAGCTTAATTCATATTGCATTTAATGGCAGGTGGGGGAAGAGAGATGTGGAGAGGGAGAGAGAGAGAAGCATAAGGGTAGAAAATTAGATAAGGGGAAAAAAGTTATACTAGGAATCTTTGATACAGATTTTTGGATGTTGATTTATAGGCATGGTTTACAGATTCAGCATGCAGCTGTTTTTGACCACTTGCTATGTTAAGTTCACGTCCAAATTTTGGTTTTTCTGGGGAGCGGAGAGATCATATTAAAAAAAATTCCCTTCTCACCCCTAGGAGTGATATCTTTCTTATATACACACACACACACACACACACACACACACACACACAAACATACCTATTTTCACACCCACGGGACCAACGAGATTTGTATAACACCCTTATTTTAAACCAGTTACAAGCACAACTGACCCCAAAATTTACTTTGCTAAGCGAAGACAGTTGTTAAGGTGAGTTTTGCCCCATTTTATGACCTTTCTTGCCACTGTTGTTAAGTGAATCCCTTCCGTTGATAAGTGAGCTTTAAGTGAATCTGGCTTCCCCATTGATTGCCTGTCAGAAGGACGTAAAGGGGGATTGATCACATGACCAGCAACGGTCCTAAATACGAACCAGTTGCCAAGCAGCTGAATTTGGATGGGAGTTCTGCAAAGGTTCCAACTATGGAAAAATGGTCATATTTTCCAGTGCCGTTGTAACTTTGAAAGGGTCACTAAATGAGTGACTGTATGGCCAGGACTACATGTATGTTGTAATGATAACTGGCCTATTGGGAAAGGAACTAACCTACCTGGGTGCCCTTGCATTAACCTCGCTTTTAAGGAAATGAGAAAGTTTTATATTTATTTGACTCACGCAGGCATTCCTCTCCCCCAATCCTGCCGGTCTCCCCGCCCCAGTTGGGGGGGTGGGGAGATTGCCAGACCTAGACATGATGACTTAGTAACTCTCTCCCGCTTTAAATCCTTCCATTGAAAACGAGTGAGAACAATCAATTGAATGGAACCGAAGTTGCCTTCAGAAGTTGTGGGAGCTTCATCCCTGGAGGCTTTCAAGAAGAGACTGGACTGCCATCTGTCAGAAACGGTGTAGGGTCTCCTGCTTGGGCAGGGGATTGGACTAGATGACCCACAAGGTCCCTTCGAAAATCTGAATCTATCTAAGATGGTCAAAGGATCTGGAGGCTGAAATATAAGAACGGTTGCAGGAACTGGGCATGGCTAGTCTAGTGAAGAGAAGGGACATACACGAAATGCACAGGTACAGTATAGGTGGCACCTTGCTCAACAGTAGTCACTGTGAAAGGGATCTTGGAGTCCTAGTGGACAACCACTTAAATATGAGCCAGCCGTGTGCAGCAGCTGCCAAAAAAGCCAACACAGTTCTAGGCTGCATCAACAGAGGGAGAGAATCAAGATCACATGAAGGGTTAATACCACTTTATAAGGCCTTGGTAAGGCCACACTTGGAATACGGCATTCAGTTTTGGTCACCACGATGTAGAAAAGATGTGGAGACTCTGGAAAGAGTGCAGAGAAGAGCAACAAGGATGATTAGGGGACTGGAGGCTAAAACATATGAAGAACGGTTGCAGGAACTGGGTATGTCTAGTTTAATGCAAAGAAGGACTGGGGGAGACATGATAGCATTGTTCCAATATCTCAGGGATTGCCACAAAGAAGAGGGAGTCAAGCTATTCTCCAAAGTACCAGAAGGCAGGACAAGGAGCAATGGGTGGAAACTAATCAAGGAGAGAAGCAACTTAGAACTGAGGAGAAATTTCCTGACAGTTAGAACAATTAATCAGTGGAACAGAAGTTGCCTCCAGAAGTTGTGAATGCTCCAACACTGGAAGTTTTTAAGAAGATGTTGGATAGCCATTTGTCTGAAATGGTATAGGGTTTCCTGCCTAGGCAACTCTGCTATTGTATTGTATTGTAAGGACCAGGGGTGGCAGGATAGCAGACTTCCAATATTTGAGGGGCTGCCCCAGAGAGGAGGGCGGTCAAGCTATTTTCCAAAGCACCTGAAGGCCAGAGAAGGAATAATGGGTGGAAACTGAACAAGGAGAGATTCAACCTGGAAATAAGGAGGAATTTTCTGACCGTGAGTACAATCAACTCATGGTACAGAGGTTGCCTTCAGAAGTTATGGGAGCTTCATCCCTTGGAGGTTTTCAAGAAGAGACTGGACTGCCATCTGTCAGAAAAGTTGTAGGGTCTCCTGCTTGGGCAGGGAGGTGGGGTTGGACTAGATGACCTACAAGGTCCCTTCCAGCTCTGTTATTCTGTATTCGTGCCACTGCTGGGACCACCGGCTCTGACAATATTGCACTACTGTTTATCTCAAATTTAGCAGTGCAATAATATTGTCAAAGCCTTTGGTTCCAGTTCTGAGTCGTCCTCACTATGGCCAGTCGGGCATCACGGCTGCCTGCTTCTCTTTGTGTCGCCGGAGGGTGTTTTGCAGGTAGGCCTCGACTTAACGGCCATGGCTGAGCCCAACATTTCTGTTGCTGGGTCGTTAAGCGAGTTTTGCCCCATTTTTTTTAACATCCTTCCACGCCACGGTTGTTAAGCAAATCGGCGACAGCTGTTAAGTTAGAGGCACGGTTGTTAAGCGAATCCAGTTCCGCCCCCTTCCCCGTTTGACTTTGCTTGTAAACCATCATAAGTAGAAGTCGGTTTGCCAAGTGTCTGGAAGTTGGATCGCGGGGACGCTGAGACAGTCGTAAGTTTGAAAAATGGCCGCAGTGCTGTTGTTGTAACTTTGGCCACTAAATGGATGGTTATAAGTTGAGAACTACCTGTATACATGTTTTATAATAAATGGAGAGGATCATTCTCTCTTACCCCCTCCCAACACCTTGTTTTGCATTCATTTTTGTGTGTTTGTGTGTGTTTGCATGTGTGAAGGTGAGCGCCTTCCTCATCTATCTTAGCTATAGATGCATAACTCTGGAACGCCTTGAGCAATTTCAACCAACCTTGATACACAGATGACTTACTCTCGGGGAAACAAATACTGTGGGTGTAAGATGCCCCTTAACACCTCTTGGTGTGTGTGTCTGTGCGCGTGTGTTCCAGCATAACTCTGGAATGCCTGGCCCGCTGAAATGAAAAGGAATGAATTATATCTATAGTGTCAAATCACAATACTTTCGACAGGGATAGTGTGCTTTTTGGATTCAGGTTCGTGCGTGTGTCTGTGCGCGTGTGTTCTAGCATAACTCTGGAATGCCTGGCCCGCTGAAATGAAAAGGAATGAATTATATCTATAGTGTCAAATCACAATACTTTTGACAGTGATAGTGTGCATTTTGGATTTCAGTTCGTGTGTGTGTGTGTGTGTCTTCCAGCATTACTTTGACACTATAGATATAGTTCATTCCTTTTCCTGTCTAATACGGGATTAGCATAAATAAATACCGGGGCAACGCTGTATTATCAGCTAGCTTTCAACAAAATGCCTAAGCCAACATCTCCCCATTTCCCATGGAGGCAGGTTGGAAAACACGATGTGCCATCTTGATTTGCTAAAGCACCATGTGTGGTTTGTTAAGATTTTTTCAATCTAGGAAAAGCTGTCTAAGGGGGCAGGGGGGGCTGTTGCACAAACTACGATTCTGCAAGCCGTAGTTTACGGTCATACTTCAGTGTGAATTCAGCTGTGGCTGGGGGAATAATGCTTGCGTAACCCTGGATAGAAGGCAGGACATGCGGTGTGTTTTATTATAGAACTTTGTGTACAGGTAGCCCCGTACCACAACGGAGCCACAGCGGATGACATTTCTGTCGTTGAAGTGAGACGTTTGTGAAGTGAGCTTTGTCCCGAACGTGACTTGCAACCATTGTTAAGTGAATCCCCGCAATTGATAAGTTAGGAACACAGCCGCTAAGTGAATCTGGCTTCCCATTGAGCTTGCTTGTCAAAAGGGGATCCCGGGACGTTGCAACCGTCGTAAACACGAACCAGTTGCCGAGCATCTGAATGGTGACCCATGGGGGAGGCCGCAACGGTCGTAAGTGTGAAAAACCGGTCCCAAGTCTCTGTTTTCAGTGCCGATGTGAGTTTGAACCGTCCCCATATGACCTGTTGTAAGTCAAGAGCTACCTTAGAACTAAGTTGGGTTCTCCCAATTTGCTTGTCGGATCTAGTTCGTCGTATAGTTGTATCCACACCAACATGCTGGTTTAAATTAATCTTGGTTAAGAGTGGGGGTTGAACTGGGAAAGTTGAACTGTAGGGTCTTTGGTGGTCTCTGAGATTGAATGTTTTGGGTCCTGGGAAGAGCTGAGCTCTTATCACTCAGAGTCCCAAATCAAAAGTTATTTCAGGCTCCTTAATCAGTTTTATAAATGAAGGGAAGTTTGTTTTGGGGTGGGGGAAGTGATTTCTGCTCACCCTGAAGGGGCATCAAAGCAGCCCAACCTTAAGGACCCCCCCCCCAGTTTTCCATCCAATAGGTTGACTTCTAAACAGATTCTAATTTGACAGAGGAGAATATTGTTAGCTCAGGGTTGGCATGAGGGGTGCTTGGTGCTCTCTGAGCTTGGTTGGTTTCTTGCAGACGTTTCATGACCCTGCTAGGTAACATCATCAGTGCTAGAAGGGAGTTTGTGGGAGAGGAGGAGGAGGAGGAAAACTGTGGGGTCCTTGGTGCTCTCTGAGCTTGGTTGTTTTCTTGCAGACGTTTCATTACCCTGCTAGGTAACATCATCAGTGCTAGAAGGGAGTGGGGTTTGCGAGGAGGAGGAGGAGGAGGAGGAGGAGAAGATGAAGGAGGACGACGACTATGGGGTCCTTGGTGCTCTCTGAGCTTAGTTGTTTTCTTGCAGGCATCTCATGACCCAAATCTACAAGGGAGTGGGGTTTGTTGAGAAGTGGAGGAGGAGGAGGAAGAAGAAGAAGAGGGGAAGAGGAGGAAGAGGAAGAAGAAGAGAGGGAGTGGGAAGAGGAGGAGGAGAAAGATGGCAATGGGGTTTTGGTTGTTTTCTTGAAGGCGTTTCATGGACCCAACTAAGTAACACCATCAGTGCTACAAGGGGTTGGAGTTTGCGGAGTGGAAGAGACAGGACTGACCTTTGACGCTCTCTGAGCTTGGTTGTTTTGCTGAGGATGTTTCATCACCCAGCTAGGTAGCATCATCAGTGCTATTAGCTACTAGCAATGATGATGTTACATAGTTGGGTCATGTCTGCAAGGAAACAACCAAGCTCAAAGAGAGCGCCAAGGATCCTGATATCTCATAGGGACTGCCACAAAGAAGAGGGAGTTGAGCTATTCTCCAAAGCACCTGAGGGCAGGACAAGAAGCAATGGCTGGAAATTAATCAAGGAGAGAAGCAACTTAGAACTGAGGAGAAATTTCCTTGACAATGAGAAGAATTAATCAGTGGAACGACTTGCCTCCAGAAGTTGTGAATGCTTCAGCACTGGAAGCTTTTAAGAAGATGTTGGATATCCATTTGTCTGGAATGATATGGGGTTTCCCGCCTGAGCAGGAGCGGTGGTAGACTTAGATAGATTCAGATTAACAGAGTTGGAAGTCACCTCAAAGGTCATCTAGTCCAACCCCCTGCCCAAGCAGGAGATCCTACACCATTTCTGACAGATGGCAGTTGACTAGACCTCCAAAGTCCCTTCCGTTATTTTAGGGCTATTCGGGGGTCTCCATGTGGGGGCCTCCAAAACATCAAGCCAATCCCTGCAATGGTGTGACCAAACCTTCAAGCCCCCTTTTGGGGCCTCCCCTATGTGGGGCATGTTACAAGCAGCTATACCTTTGATGGTATCTTTCCAGCTGCCATCTTCAGTTTCTGGACTGAGTGGGTCACCTCTGAGACAGTTTATAACAGCGGTCACCAACTGGTGGTCCGTGGATCACCGGTGGTGGGCAATAAAAATTTGGTGGTCCAGAGAAAAATTATTTGCATTTTTTATATTTATGGCTTCAGCTAGATTTGTATTGGGGATTTCTTTTAAGTGCTAAAGCTAAAAAGTAAAGGTTCCCCTCGCACATATGTGCTAGTCGTTCCCGACTCTAGGGGGCAGTGCTCATCTCCTTTTCAAAGCCGAAGAGCCAGCGCTGTGCAAAGACGTCTCCGTGGTCATGTGGCCGGCATGACTCAACACCGAAGGCGCACGGAATTTGACGTACCGCGTTTTCCCTGAAAATAAGACCCTATCACAAAAAAACCATTTGACATACCGCGTTTTCCCTGAAAATAAGACCCTATCACAAAAAAACGATTTGACGTATTTTTGGGGAAACCGCGGTACATCAAATCGCTTTTGTGACAGGGTCTCATTTTCGGGGGAAACGCGGGGAATGAAGATAATGGATTTTCCAGGCAGTGCGAAGCGTGTCTTTAAAGACGTCACTCCTGTTGCTGATATGACATGTCCCACATACCTGAGAAGGGTTTAACTTTCTAGGATTATTTTTAAAAAAACAAAGAAGTGAAGGGGGGAAAAAATGCTTTAAAGCAAACTGAAGAGTTGACAAACTGGTCTGGGTGAGTAACAATTCCATGGAGGGAAAAGTTGAGAGAGAAGGAGTAGAACGCAACTCTTAGACGAGTCCATAAAGACATGTTTTTATGGGTGTTGTTTGGGCTCCCTTACCCCCTTCTCCACCCACCTCGGTACACAAACACAATCCCATCCCTCTCGCAAGTCTTCAAAGAACGCCCAACCGAGAGTTGTCACCGCTCATAATCCTCACACACTCCTGTTGGGCCACAGGTGAGAAGATAACCTAATTTGGCTTTCCCATTTAGCTAAAAAGAACCTTTTCTTTATGGTCAAAAGACAGGAGCCAGGGGTACGTTTCATTTTTTTCATCGAAGCTATGGGGGGCATCTTTTTTTTTTTGGGAAAAACTTTTTTATTTATTTTTAATTTTCAAAACAAACCTAAAAATCCTCCTTCTTTACATACTGTAGAAAGTGTATCAGTTGGTTACAAAAGGTTTTTGTGCATCTCTTCTACCGTCATCAAGTATAATTCCTATTAACTCTAGTATCTTAACTCAAATGTTTATACATATTACCATCACCATACCTCCACTTTTATTTGGCTATAATTGTTTAAACGTCCTTCATCATAAAATATAGCAAAATTTAGTACCTAACCACATACTGGCATTTCATTTACTTATTTATAAAATCCTCCATTAACATTAAATCCTTATAGCCTATTCTAGCTGAACACCCATAATATTTAATAACCAAGTTTTCTAATCCTCCTTTCCAAATCACTGTTTACAATTTACATCCAGTTCCCTTATATTATACCCATACATATATATATATATATATAGATTATTATCATTATCCTTTCTTTATTTGGCTATATCCTATATCATAACATTTCCCCCCTAATGATCAAAACTTAACTGTGTCTAATTTAGTTCTTATGGGGGGCATCTTTTGTGGTGGGCCAACATCCCAGCAACAGCATGCTACTGATAATGTTCCCTAGTTGGGTCATGAAACGTCCAAGCCAACAATCAAGCTCAGAAAGCACCTGGGACTCTAAAGCAGTAGCCCTCCTCCTCCTCCCTCACTCCCTTCTAGCACTGATGATGTTCCCTAGTTGGGTAATGAAGTCAAACAAGTGACCTCAGAGAGCATCAAGGACCCCACAGTCCTCCTCCTCTTTCTGCTCCTCCTCTCCCTTCTAACATGGATGAGGTTACCTAGTTGGGTGATGAAACGTCTGCAAGAAAACAACCCAGCACAGAGAGCACCAGGGAGTGTGTGTGTGTGTATGTGTGTCCTGAGGCAGGGTCCTGCCTCCTCAAGGTATAAGGAATACGGGAGGTTGCTTTCACCCCCCCCCCCGCCTTCTTTAATTCAGCTTAGCCCACCCTGAACGATTGATGGAAGATAGCTTTCCCGAAAGCTATTGATTTGGGAGGTGGAGGACCGGGGTGGGAGGACTTTAAATAGTTTAGAAAGGGGAGGGAGAAACCCTCTTGGGGGAGAGGGGGGAGGGCAAAGAAATACCAAGAAGGAATTGGAGCTCCTTTGCAGAGGGAGGGGAAGGGGGGGCATAGGAAGGTCTTTGAATCCCGCTAACAGATTGCACATTCCTAAGGTGCTTTAGGGCTGACCCCGGATGGCGGAGGAATTTGAGAGAGAAAAGGAAGATTTGAAACATCTCCTGGAGCAGTGTGTGTGTGTACGTGTGTGTGACAAAGGAAATTGCAGATGTGTGTGTGTGTGTGTGTGTGTGTGTAAAACATTCCAATTTCTGCATCCACTTGGGCGCTGGAGGGAAAAGGGGGGATTGTAGGAATGCAGGGAACCAAATGTTGAAAGAAAAAATCTCTCTCTCTCTCTCTCTCTCTCTCTCTCTCTCTCTCTCTCTCTCTCTCTCTCACATAAAGCTCTTAGAAGGAATTCCCTCGATTTTATTTTGGTTTATTTGTGGATTCATTTTGTGGTGGGGGAACGGAAGTAGAATATTGGGTTGGCTTTGGAGGGGTGGGGGGGGAAAAGCTTCCCTGCCTATGGGAAGGGTGGGTGCCAGGAGGGTGGAGTTGGGGGGGCTTTTAAATTGAACAGAGCTGTTCTGGGGGGGGGGTGTCGGTCTGTTGATGCAGATAGCAGTTTTCTTTCTCTTTCTCTTTTTTCTCTTTCCTTTTTCTCTTTTTTTATCTCTTTTCTTTCTTTCTCTTTTTTCTTTCTTTCTCTTCCTTCCTTCTTTCGCATCTTTCTCTTTCTCTTTCTACCTCTATCTCTCCCTTTCTTTTCCTTCCTTTCTTCCCATTTCTCTCCTTCCTTCCCATCTCCTTTCCCCCCCTCCTTCCCTTCCTACCTCTATATCTCTCCCTTTCTTTCCTTTCCTTCCTTCCCATCTCCCTTTCCCTCCCTTCTTTCCTCCCTCCCTTCCTTCCTTCCTACGTTTATATCTCTCCCTTTCTTTTCTTTCCTTCCTTCTTCCCTTCCTTCCTATCTCCCTTTCCCTTTCTTTCTTTTCCTTCCTTCCCTCTTCCCTTCCTCCCTCTATATCTCTCCCCTCCTTTTCCTTCCTTCCTTCCTTCCCATCTCCCTCTCTTCACAGAAGGGAGGCGATGACACCTGCGCTGTCTGAGCGAGGCCAGAGCAAAGGTTTAATCATGAGATTTTGATCTGGAGGCTTAGCATGTTTTTGTGTTCAACTCACTCCTGTGCTTTCTTTGTGATTCAGGAAAGGGTCATTTGGGGAAAGTACATGGTGCAAACCCAGCTGCAAAGCTCATCCTGCAATTAACAGTTATGGGTGTGCGCTCTCTTTTTGACTGATTGATTGGAAGAAATTTTTTACTTTTTAAAAGAAAAGAGGGGGGGGGAGATTGCTGAGCAAGGAGGTAGGTGGGATGGTTCAGGGATCCACTCTGGAAGGCAGCTGAGGTTGGAGATTTGGGAATCTTTCCCCAACCCATCTCAGCAGGTTGGCTCTTGCAGGTCTTAAAAAAAAAAGCTTCCATTTTTAGACAGGATTTGTACCAGCTTGTTAGATAGCTTGAAAAGCCAGAAATGGAATGTCAAGAATGCAAGGCTAAAGAAAGAAAGAAAGAAAGGAAGGAAGGAAGGAAGGAAGGAAGGAAGGAAGGAAGGAAGGCCCAGCAGAGAGAATGGGAGGGAGGGAGGGAGGGAGAGAGAGAGACCCAACAGAGAGGGAGGAAGAGAAAGAAAGAAAGAAAGAAAAGGAAAGAAAGAAGCACCCAACAGAGAGAAAGCGGGGGCAAGACCAGAGAGAGGGAGGGTGGGAGAGAGAGGGAGAGGGAGGGAGAGAGAGAGACCCAACAGAGAGGGAGAGAGAGAAAGAAAGACAGAGAGAGGGGGAAGAGGGAAGGAAGAAAAGAGAAGGAACCAAGGAAAGAAAAGGGAGGGAAAAAGGAAACAGAGCAAGAAAAGAAAGGGAGAGGAATCAAGGAAGAGGGAGGGAAGAAGGAAGTGGAAGGGAGGGAGGGAAGAGGGAGGGAAGAAAGAAAGTGTTTAGAAAGAAATGATAACAAAATTCTTGCCAGTGGTGATTGCGGTGTTGTTGGGTTTTTGTTTTTGTTTTTGGCCTTTTGGGATGCAATAACATGATTTCCCCTTAAATCATTTCCTAACGATAAGGACTTACTAAAAGCCCTGGGAATATTGTATCCAGAGTCTTGGGAGAGGAGATAAAAAAAAGATTCTGGGGCCAAAACAACACTTTTCAGTCCCTCTTTAATTTGCAACTGAATGGGGTTAAACCTATTGCCGCTGCCATAGGAGGAGTTTGAGCTGGCGTCTATTCAGTTTTCCTGCAAAACCTATTGTGGGCAGTTTAGTTCACTTTCTGTAGATGGTCCCTGGCTTAATACAGCTTTTTTTTTTTTTTAGTACCAATTCCTCTTCTCCTTCCCCTCTTCCCCCCACCCAGCTGGGTTTCTCCCATCTCAATTCTGGGGTTTTGTATCAGCGGGGCAGGTTGGAGGGGGGGAGTGTGAGGAAACACCCAATTGAGTGGTTATTTATTTTTAATTTTTAAGCTTGCCTTCTGAAATTGTGGGTGCTTCATCACTGGAGGTTTTTAAGAAGAGACTGGGCAGTCACTTGTCTGAAATGGTAGAGGTTCTCCTGCTTGAACAGGGGGCTGGACTAGAAGACCTCCAAGGTCCTTTCCTCTACTGTACTCTATTCCATCTTCTCTTATATTCCATCTTCTATTCTATCTCTTCTCTTCTACTCTACTCTATTCCATCTTCTCTTATATTCCTTCTCTTCTCACCTCACCTCTCCTCTAAGAGGACTCCATCCTCTTCTACTCTACTCTACTCTTATATTCCATCTTCTATTCTATCTCTTCTACTCTACTCTTCCATCTTCTCTTATATGCCACCTTCTCTTATATTCCATCTCCTCTCCTCTCCTAAATTTAAATTAAATTAAGGCTCTACATTTAGGCAAGAAAAACCAAATGCACAGGTACGGTATAGGTGGTACCTTGCTCAATAGGAGTAACTGTGAGAGGGATCTCGGAGTCCTAGTGGACAACCGTTTAAATCGGAGCCAGCCGTGTGCAGCAGCTGCCAAAAAAGCCAACACAGTTCTAGGCTGCATCAACAGAAGGATAGACTTAAGATCACGTGAAGTGTTCATACCACTTTATAAGGCCTTGGTAAGGCCACACTTGGAATACTGCATCCAGTTTTGATCGCCACGATGTAGAAAAGATGTGGAGACTCTAGAAAGAGGGCAGAGAAGAGCAACAAAGAAGATTAGGGGACTGGAGACTAAAACATGAAGAACGGTTGCAGGAACTGGGTATGTCTAGCTTAAGAGAAAGAAGGACTAGGGGAGACATGATAGCAGTCTTCCAATATCTCAGGGGTTTCCACAAAGAAGAGGGAGTCAAGCTATTCTCCAAAGCACCTGAGGGCAGAACAAGAAGCAATAGATGGAAACTAATCAAGGAGAGAAGCAACCTAGAACTAAGGATAAATTTCTTGACAGTTAGAATAATGAATCAGTGGAATGTGCCTCAAATTGCAAAGAGTTTTGCTAAAAGCCTGGCCGAGGGGCATCATCAGGGAGGGAGGGATGATGGGGGTTGTAGTCCGGCCAAGGGCACCCAGTCGAAGAAGCGAGAAGTGGTCTTTCTTTCTTTCATCCTTCTTTCCTTCCTTTCTTTCATCCTTCCTTCTTTCCTTCCTATCTTCCTTCCTTTCTTTTCTTTCTTTCTTTCTTTCTCTTTTTCTTTTTTCCTTTCTTCCTACCTTCCGATCACCCTTCCTTCCTCTTTCTTTTTTCCTTCCTTCCTTCCTTCCTTCCTTCCTTCCTTCCTTCCTTCCTTCCTTCCTTCCTTCCTTCCCCTTTTCCACAAATTGGCCCCACACAGCGGCCAAAGCTGTAATGTGGTTTCTTGTTTTGAAGCCGAGAGAAGGGAATGTCTAAACACATCTTTAGAGGTGGTTGAGTTCAGGGGTGGGGGGAAAGGGCTTCGTGTGATGGCAAGAAAATCTTTCAAAATGTTTGTTTGTAAAACTGCTCCCATTCATATGCGTTTTCATATTTCCAACCCTGTCGAATGTGGCTTCATCAATCGTGGTGGTTCTGGTTTCCGAGGAAAAATTAGATGGTAGGAAGTTTACCTCAGACCAGAATTTAAATCTGGACGTGTGGACTTCAACCCCCAGAATTCCCCAACCAGCGTGGGGGTTGAAGTTCACACATCTTAGAAGTTCTCAAAGTTGAGAAAGTCTATGACAGTGAGGGTGAAACTTTTCGTCACCGTGCCCAAACCAGAACAATGTTTTCTCATTCTCTTCCACATGTCTTTAGAACTGCCTTTGCTAAAACCCCTGCAGTCTTCCAGGGCTTAAAAAAAGAAACCTCCTCGGAATTGCAGATCTATTTCTTAAAACTGGATTAAGTGGATCACGGGCAGTATGTTGCAGCAAAATCTACAGAGCTCTGTTGCCCCGTTTTGCTAATTTCGATCTCTGGGGAATCAGGTGTTGTCCCAAAATTCTGCTAACACAATGTGTTTTATCTCCGCTCAGAAAGGCCATGTGTAATTCAGACAATTAAACAATTTTGCTTCTTAATCGTTGAAAATATACACACAGACGAGAGGGCTTGACTCAAGGGGTTGGATCAGTCGCAGGGAAGACTGGATTCTAATCTTGCCTTAGGCACAAATTCAGAGGGTTGATTTTCGGGCAAGTCTCCCCCTCTCCGCCCTCAAGAGAAGAAGAGAAGAGAATAACCGAGCTGGAAGGGACCTTGGAGGTCTTCTAGTCCAACCCCCTGCTTAGGCGGGAAACCCTACACCACTTCAGAGAAATGGTTATCCAACATCTTCTTAAAAACTTCCAGTGTTGGAGCATTTACAACTTCTGAAGGCAACTTCTGTTCCACTGATTAATTGTTCAAACTGTCAGGGAATTTCTCCTTAGTTCTAAGTTGCTTCTCTCCTTGACTAGTTTCCATCCATTGTTTCTTATCTTGCCTTCTGATGAAGGCAAGTATTCTTGACTTGTGATTGGGAAGTGATTTTCGTTTTTGACACACGTTGAGGACAATTTTATCCCGTTTTCTGCTTATCAGTTGGAGAGTTCTTATATTCACAAAACCATTATGAATTCTCAGCCATCTTTGCTGAAAATGGATCTTATTGTGACTGTTTATGATTTCGATTCGTTCATTCAATTTTTATAGCCAGCCATCTCTCCGTTGCCCGTTGCTCTATAGGTAGATTATTTCTGAAACACGTTGCCAAGAAAGCTTCGGGGACCTGTTTTTGGGATTGGCTCAATCAACCCGTCACCAGGGTCAGATCCACCGAAAACATTTTTGGGAAGCCCCCCAAAGGAGACCACCCTACGTGGCTTAACCGGTATTTATAGAAGAAACCACCGTTGGCTGAGTTTGCAGCAACACAACACGAGGCCCCAGAAACCTTGTTTCCAAATCAGAGCAGCTGGCTTGAAAAATGAATCAAACCACATTGTGGTGTGTGTGTGTGTGATTGTGAGTGAGCGAGCTAGTCCTGCATTGAAAATTGGTGCATTGGCTCTCTGTTGACTTGAATCGCGGAAACCATAGTCCCGAAAACATCTGGAATCTGGACAGGGTGGGGCCATGGCATAAAGTTTACATAACCCAGGAATGATGGATTGATTTATAAGGAGGAATTTTCTGGCAGTGAGAGCAATCAATTCCGTGGAACAGAAGTTGCCTTCAGAAGTTGTGGGAGCTTCATCACTGGAGGCTTTCAAGAAGAGGATTGGACTGCCATCTGTCAGAAATGGTGCAGTAGGGTCTTCTGCTTGGGCGGGGGGGTTGGACTAGATGACCTACAAGGTCCCTTCCAACTCTGTTTATCTGAATCTATCTAAGATGATCAAAGGCCTGGAGGATAAAACATATGAAGAGCGGTTGCAGGAACTGGGCCTGGTCCCTTCTGATTCTTCTTCTATGGTCTATGCCTCAGATGAAGCAAGCTTCTGCCTTTTCATAACTCTTATTCTGTAAATGCCTTGTGAATAGAATAGAATAGAATAGAATAGAATAGGTATATATTAGTAAGGTATGATTATATATGATATTTGTTTTATAATTTAGTGTGAATGGCAGAGAATATGCCAGGATGGTCACACTGTGTCCGATATTTTAATATGAAATTAATAAAAAATATTTTTAAAATAGAATAGAATAGAGGAATTAAGGAATAGAATAGAAAACAAAATAGAATAGAATGATATAAACAGAATAGAATAGGAATAGAAGAGAAAACAGAATAGAATAGGAATAGAACAGAACAGAACAGAAAACAGAATAGAATAGAATACAATGATAGAAAATAGAATAGAATAGAATAAATTTCTTTATTGGCCAAGCGTGATTGGACACACGAGGACTCAAGTTGTCATCAGCTATAGCTTTTCCTTGTTCTCCGTTGTTTTCAAAAGGGGCAGCAAGAAGGTGAAATTTTTACCCTGTCACTTTGAGATCAACTAAAACAATTGCTCAACCACGCATGAATTCCAAAGATCCCTCAATAACCACTAGGACTAGACCCCAGGAGAAAGTTTGACTTCTTTCAGGATGTGGCTTGTGAGCCCAAACCGGAACCTCCTTTGCCGGGGAGAAAAGATACTAGCAAAAAATTGGATGAAATCTCTCTTGCTATTTTTCAGAGTCATAAATATTACAAAAAGGTAGTCGAGGCTTAAGCTCATTTCCCCTGAGGCATAGGACATAGAATTACAGAACTGGAAGGGACCGTGGAGGTCTTCTAGTCCAACCCCGCCCCCCCTGCTCCAGCAGGAAACCTATACAATTCTGGACAAATAGCTGTCCAATCTCTTCTTAAAAACCTCCAGCGATGAAGCACCTACAACTTCTGGAGGCAAGCCTGCTTAATTGATTAATTTTTCTCACTGTCGGGAAATTTCTTCTTGGTTCTAGGCGGCATCGCTCTTTGATAAGTTTCCAACCTGTCCTGCCTTCAGGTGTTTTGGAGAATAGCTTGATCCCGTCTCCTCTGGGACAGCCCAAAACAAAGAGAGAGAGAGAGAGGCCTGTCTGTTTTCCAGAAGCTTCCAAAGCTTGTTTTTGTAGCGGTTAGACCCACGGAGGCAGATCTTCTGTTTATGGATGACGGTCTGTTCGGTGGGAGGGGTGACGGTTGACTCAGGAGCACACGAGGCTCTTGGTCCAACTTCCAAAACCTTTTTTTAACTAAGCAGTAAGTTCAGATAGGGTTGAAAGAATGATCTGAATGAACCTCTGGAGGAAACTGGGTGGGCGCAACCCCTTGGTTCTGCCACACGCGACAGTGGGTCAATAGGAATTGGGACAGCATGGGGATACTGAGGAAGAGATTTGGTTGACCCTGTTGGTGAATGCATGTCAGCACAACATTGACCTGCAATTCGGGGTGTTAAACTAACTTCCATGCAGGCAGGACTCTTCTTGGAATACCCAACAGTCCAGCTGTTTGCCCCCTGATGCCAACTTAGTCCTCCAAGACACAAAGTTAGCAGGAAAAAGCATTTGACTCAATAAGCTTCTCCATTATGAGATCTCTCTCTCTCTCTTTCTGTGTCTCTCTGTCTCTGTCTCAATATCTTTTAATCTCATTTTCTCTCTCTATTTCTGTCTCTCTCATTCTCTTTCTTTCAATTCCATTTTCTCTTTCTCTGTCTCTCCCTTCCTCTGTCTCTTTGTCTTTATCTCTGCCTCATTCTCTTTCAATCCCATTTTCTCTCTTTCTGTCTTTCTCTCTGTTCTCATTCTCTTCCTCACTCTCTTTCAACCACATTTTCTCTCTCTAATTCTGTCTCATTCTCTCTGTCTCTCTCGCTTTCAATCCCATTCTCTCTCTTTCTGTGTCTCTTGTCTCTCATTCTCTTTCTTTCAATCCCATTTTCTCTGTCTCTCTCTCTCTCTTCCTCTGTCTCATTCTCTTTCTCTTTCAATCCCATTTTCTCTCTTTCTGTCTTTCTCTCTGTCTCGTTCTCTTCCTCACTCTCTTTCAACCACATTCTCCCCCCCCCCCTCTCTCTCTCTCTCTCTCTCTCTCTCTTTCTCTCTGCCCAATCCTCCTCACAAGGTTGTTGTGGGGAAAATAGGAAGAGAAAGATGTGTGGGATATGTTTGCCACTTTCAGATGCAAGTGGACGTCAACTTAGGGCCACAAATTAAGCCCAAAATTTCTCTTGCTAAGTGATAAGAGTGCTGGAGCTGCCATCCCTTCTATAGGCAGGCAGTTCCACTGATTAATTGTACCCCCATGTCAGGAAATTCCTCCTTAGTTCGAGTGGTTTTTAATTCCCTTTCGGTCCCTCCTGTGGCTAATGTTGAAGTAGAACTTAAAGGCTAGTGAGGTTGCCCTCTAGGTGTAGTATATAATCCACAGATGTATTTTTTTTAAATGACAGAAAAATAAAACCTCAGGAACAAGAAAAGAAAGAAGTATCTCGGCTGAGAGTAAAAAACTATTGCAATATTAAAAGCGATAAAAATATACAGGTACAACTTAGGACTACTAATTGAGGCCAACATTTCTGTTGCTAAGCGAGGCAGTTGC
This sequence comes from Natrix helvetica, assembly GCF_964273705.1. Taxonomy (NCBI): domain Eukaryota; kingdom Metazoa; phylum Chordata; class Lepidosauria; order Squamata; family Natricidae; genus Natrix; species Natrix helvetica. Next base: position 8,420,773 of record NC_138564.1, read on the forward strand.
TAAGCGAGTTTTGCCCATTTTACAACTTTTCTGTGAAAGTTGGACCATAAAAAAGGCTGCGTGCCAAAGAATGGAGGCCTTTGACCTCTGCTGCTGGAGAAGACTCCTGCGAGTCCCTTGGACTGCAAGACGATCCAACCGGTCAGTCCTAGAGGAGATCAACCCTGACTGCTCTTTAGAAGTCCAGATCCTGAAGAGGAAACTCAAAGACTTTGGCCACCTAATAAGAAAGAAGGACTCCCTGGGGAAGAGCCTCATGCTGGGAAAGATAGAGAGCAAAAGAAGAAGGGGACGCCAGAGAAGGAGGTGGCTGGATGGAGTCACTGAAGCAGTCGGTGTGAGCTTCAATGGATTTCGGAGGATGGTAGAGGACAGGAAGTCCTGGAGGAACGTTGTCCATGGGGTCGTGATGGGTGGGACACAACTTCGCAACTAACAACAACAACTTTTTTTGCCACCGTTAAGCACATTGTTGCCATCGTTAAGTAAGTAACATGGTTGCCCACGCCAGCCGTCCAAGTCAATGTCCTTCCCCAGCTTCCCTCTCAGTACAAAGTTTCCCCCCCCCTTCCCTGTCTCTCTTTCTTAAGGCATGTGGGAAGAAGATGGGAGCTGAGGGTGTTAAATCTCTTCTCCACTCTCTTTGTAAATTATATCGAGAGAAGGGTTTTTTGGGATGGAGCCAAGTGGGTGGCCGCTGCCGAGGGTTTTCAGGAGGTCTGCTGGCCCAGCTCTTCTCGGAGGCAGGAGGAAGCCCCTCCCTGTGATGGAGGCCAAGAAGATTGGGGGGGGGAAGCAGAGGAGAAAAGCTACAAGCTTCTAAGGGGGAGAGGGAGAGAGAGAGAAAGAGAGAGAGAGAGAGAAAGAAAGAAAGAAAGAAAGAAAGAAAGAAAGAAAGAAAGGAAAAGAAGAAGAAAGAAAGAAGGAAAGAAAGAGAATAGAAAGAAGGGAAAAAGAAAGGAAAGAAAGAATGAAGAAAAGGAAGGAAAGAAAGGGAAAGAAAAGAAGAAAGAAGGAAGGAAAGAGAAAGGAAAGAAAGAAGGGAAAGAAGAAGAAAAACAAGGAAGGAAAGAAAGAAGAAAAGAAAGAGAAAGGAAGGAAAGAGAGAAGGAAAAAAAGAGAAAGGAAGGAAAGGAAGGAAGGGAAAATGAAAGGAAAGAAAGAATGAAGAAAAGGAAGGAAAGAAAGGGAAAGAAAAGAAGAAAGAAGGAAGGAAAGAGAAAGGAAGGAAAGAAAGGGAAAGGAAAGAAAGAAGGGAAAGAAGAAGAAAGAAACAAGGAAGGAAAGAAAGAAGAAAAGAAAGAGAAAGGAAGGAAAGAAAGAGAAGGAAAGAAAGAGAAAGGAAGGGAAAAAGAAAGGAAAGAAAGAGAAAAGAAGGAAGGGAAAAAGAAGGAAGGAAGAAAAGAAAGAGAAAGGATTGGGCTGGGCTGGGGCTGCAGCAAGGGTGTGGGGCTATGCAGTGGGGCTTGAGGAGAGCCGAGCACAATGGAGTAAGCTGCCCTCTGAACCCGGAGTAAATGAGCTTTTCTAAGGTTCTCCTTTCATTTCTGACTTTGGAAGAAGACAAGGTTTGATTGTGCTCCTCCGCTGAGGTTTGCTAGCCGTTGGGTTTCAGGGCTGTCGAGAGCCACTCGGTGTAGATGAAGAAGGCAGATTTTATTCTGAAATAAATGTCTAATTCCAGCATCCAAACCTGCATCCCGAGAATGGAGAATCAGGGACCGGAAGGGCTTGGGGAAAAGGGCCAAATCCAAGGGACGTTTGTGTGTTCTAATTCCTAAGGCGGAGAAAGTTACCTGTCCCATCTTGTTTGGGCCCTTTTGTTTACAACAAGAGGCTCCTTTTTGCATCTCCGCAAATTAATTCAAAAAAGAAGCAACAGGAACAACAGCAACAGGCGATGTTTTCACCCCATTAGATTTCTTTGCATTTATTTCACAGGTATATGCACTTTGAAGGTTTGGAAGGGGTGTTTTTTTTTAACAAAAGGTATTTCCTTTCTCTCTTTCTCTCCTACCTTCTCTTTCTTCCTTCCCTTTCTTTTCTTCAACTTTTCCTTTTTTTCTCTTTCATTCTTTCTCTTTCTTTTTTCTTTCTTTTTCTTTCATTATTTTTCTTTTTGTTTCTTTCCTTCCCCCCTCTCTCTCCCTTCCTCCCTCCATCTTCTCCTTCCTTCCTTCCTTCTTAACTCTCCTTCCCTTGATCCTTCCTCTGACCATCCATCTTCTCTTTCCTTCCTTCCTTCCTTCCTTCCTTCCTTCCTTCCTTCCTTTCCTTCCTTCCTTCCTTCCTTCCTTCCTTCCTTCTTCTCAACTCTCCTTCCCTTGATCCTTCCTCTGACCATCCATCTTTTCTTTTCCTCCCTCCCTCCCTCCCTCTTTCTTTATGTACTAGAATTCTTTATAGAAATATAAAGGCTCCTGTGCAGGCTCCCCCCATCACCCCCCCCCCAGCTTTGTGCTCAGCCAGCAGTGTGTGTGTGTGTGTGTGTTTGTGTGTGCCAAAAGCATGCTTTGGGGCAGTCTGCTACTCTTTCTTTGTTGCGCTCCTGTCCAGCATCACCTCTAGCAGTGCAATAATGAAAGGGCATCAGCCACTCCACAAATCAACAGGGAAAAGGGGGTGGGGAGGGGAGACCGGATTAATTGGGATCCTGGAAGGGGCAGCCTTCCCTCCTGTCCCCACCACCACCACACCCCCTCCCACTCCAACTTCAGAACAATAGCTGAGGATTTGCTTCTGCCTGGGGATCCCTGGTCCTTGGGATAGGATGGGGGCCAATCACCAGGAGACTGGGAGTTCTAGTCCTGCCATGAAAGCCAGCTAGGTGGCTTTGAGCCAATTAACAGGAGAGTGGGTGTTCTAGTCCCGCCTTGGGGCATGAAAGCCGGCTGGGTGACTTTGGGCCAATCACCTGGAGACTGGGAGTTCTAGTCCCGCCTTGGGGCATGAAAGCCGGCTGGGTGACTTTGGGCCAATCACCTGGAGACTGGGAGTTCTAGTCCCGCCTTGGGGCATGAAAGCCAGCTGGGTGACTTTGGGCCAATCACCTGGAGACTGGGAGTTCTAGTCCCGCCTTGGGGAATGAAAGCCCGCTGGGTGATATTGTGCCAGTCCTTCTCTCTCAGCCCAACCCACCTCCCGGGATGGTTGTGGGGGACGGGGGGGAGGGGGAAGAGGAGGAGGAAGAAGGGGTATTAAACATATCCACCCCCCCTTGAATTACACGTAAAATGATAAAACTGTGCGGTCCAAATAAAATAAATACAGCAAAACAACACGGCTGCCCCTCCCACCAGTTTGCTCCAACCTTTTGTAAGTTACCACGAGATGCCCAGTACCCTCCCCCCCCCTCTCAAAGGCTCTGGGAGGAAGTGGTGGTTGGCCAAGTGGAGCCCACCCCTCCCCTCTGTCTATCGCCCTTCCCTGCTGATCTGCCGGGAACTGGCCAACGTCAGTACGAACTGGAATAAACTGGGTGAGGGGCTAAGCTAGCCGGTTGGGCCTCCCTCCCTCTGTTCTCTTCTCTCTCTCTCTCTCTCTCTCTCTCTCTCTCTCTGCTGCTAACCCCTTCCAGGGCAGGCAGCTGCGTGCAGCCGCAGGGCCTTTGAAGAAACGGGAGGTGGTGACCCCTAGGCCTTCCCCCCTCCCTTCCCCGTCCCAGGAGGTCTTGAGTCAATCAAGAGGAAGGGGACTTGAAAGGAGAGGTGGGGAGGGGGGCCCAGGCTGCTCTCCAGCCATTTGTCAAGGCCTGAATGAAACAGGAAAGGACAAGAGGCGAAGGCAAGAAGTAAAAAAAGAAAGAAGGGGGAAAAAGAAAAAAGGAATTACTTCCAGTTTGGTGGATTGCTGAGCAGCTCCCTCTTTCTAGAAAGGGGGGTTGCGTGTGGGGGGGGGAAATCCCACCCCACACACATTTGAAATACCACCTCCTGCCCCCCTCCTTGCTTCAGCTGCCCCCCCCCCCCGTCACCCTCACTTGGTTTGACAGTCCTCAAAGAACAGTTTTTCTTTTTTTCAAAAATAAATTTAAAAAAAGACGCATGTGGTAAAGCGATACCGATAAATGGAGGAGGTCAAAGAGCCTCCAGCAAGCAATCCTGGGGTGGGAGTGGGGGAAGAAAGAGAATGCAAAATGGGTAAGATATAAGGGAGGGGTGGAGAGAGAGAGAGAGTGGGATTGAGAAAGAGAGAAAAGGGGATTGGAAGAGAATGAGACAGAGAGGGAGAGACAGAGAAAAAGAGACAGACCGAGAAAAACAGGAGAGAGGGAGAGGACAGAAAGAGGGAGAGAGAAAAAGGGATTGGAAGAGAACGAGACAGAGTGATAGAAAAAAAGAGACAGACAGAGAAAATGAAAGAGAAAAAGGAGAGAGGGAGGGCAGAAACAGGGAGAGAGAAAATGGGATTGGAAGAGAATGAGACAAAAAGACACAAAAAAGGGGAGGGAGAGGGAACACACAAAGAGAAGATGGGATTGAAAGAATGAGTCAGGCAGAGAAAAAGAAACAGCAAAAGAGATGGAGGACAGAAAAAGAGAACGAGAGAGAGAGAGAGAAAACGGGATTGGAAGAGAATGAGACAGAGAAAAAGAGTAAAAAAGCGAGAGAGCACGCACACACACACACACACACACAGACTATTACATATTACTATTTATTATTATTATTACTATTTATTTATTAGGCATAAGGCCGGAGCTAAGAACCGGTAACAGAAATTTTGAGTAGTTCGGAGAACTGGCAAATGCCACCTCTGGCTGGCTCCAGAGTGGGATGGGAAGGGAGATTTTGCAGTAACCTTCCCCTGCCATGCCCACCAAGCCACGCTCACAGAACCAGTAGTAAACAAACATTGAATTTCATCACTGGAGTGCACCTGGGCAAAGTCAAACCTGAAACGCCGTGGTGAGTGCACCAAATTAATTAATTTAAAAAGACAAGAAACCTCCTCACCAACCCCGCCGGTGCCTCCACAGCAAACCTACCATACCACCAAACCCCCACCCAAAAAGGAGGAGATCTCTACTGACGATAACCAACGGCGTAGCCCGGTTCCTACGATCAGCTTAACGCGCATTTCCACTATTACGCAACTCCATCGTGCAACTCTAGACTGGATAAATTGCTCGTTCTACTTGAACAGGTCGATACCATGGAAGCGCGACTGGCATCCCTTGAAGTAAAAGAGAAAAAAAAACCCACAGGAAAACGAATCTACAACATCCCGAAATCCCAACTCAACTACCCCAGCCCCAGGAAACTAGCAATCCTGCGAGTAACATCTCCATCCTCGTCAACGAACAGAAGCATCCCAAGGCTATCTTATTTGGACTGGAGGACACCAACTAATCTTTTTTATATATAATTTTTTTTATTGAATAAACATTAAAACAACAAAAGAGCGATCTTTCTAAGTAGAAACCGTATTTGTGGTCATGTTAAAATATGTAGGGAGAAACATATTTTAACATGACCACAAATACGGTTTCTACTTATCGCACATAGCTACATTCATCTTATTAACACATCCCTTCTCCCCCTTTATATATTTATCTATGTATATCATCCATTTCCAATTTTGCAATCCTCAAAATATTCTGTTCCAACTCCTTTTCCAACTGCTGATACATTTTGTTCCAAATTTCATAATATTCTGTCTCATCTCTCTTTTTGATTTCTGGTGCCGGTTTGTCCATTTCTGCACAGATCAAAGTTTTATTATCTCTTCTTCGGTAATAAAAAATGTCTGTTTTTCCAATTTTGCACATATACCAATCTTGCTGCGGTTACTATCAGATGCAGCATTAAATATGTCACTCCTCTGCTACATTTTTCTTTTATTATTCCTCATAGGAATAGTTCGGGTTATAAATCTTTTGATCTAACATCTCTTCCAACCATGTCTTTATCTGTCGCCAAAAATCCTTGGATTTTGTACATAATCACCACATAGGATAAAAAGATTCTAACACCAAGTTACACTTCCAACACTGCTAACCTCGTGGGAGGGCGATGCCACCCATAAAACATTTTATATAAGTTCTCTTCATGTGAAGTGGCTAGTGTTAGTTTTCTAATTTCTCTCCCCGGATACCAACGAATCTGATGACAAGAACAACAAGCAGTCAAAATAGGGAGGGCCCTATCAAACCCAGTTAACAGCGGTGTCCCCCAAGGCAGCGTTTTAGGACCCATCCTCTTTCTGCTTCACTTCAACGACCTCTGCGGTCATATTAAGAGCAGCTGCGTCCTCTTCGCTGAACAACGTAAGATTGTTTAACACCACCCACAATGCTACTGCCCTACAAGGCGACCTTGACTACGGAGCTTCTGAATTGGCAACTCCAAATCTCAACTATCAAATGCTCTGTCCAACACACTGGCAATAAAAATCAGAACACCAAATACAAGTTGGGCGGAAATGACCTTGTAGACTCTGTCAAGGACCTAGGAGTACTCGTCTCAAAAGATCTAAGCCCCAGAGCTCACAGCCTTGCCAAAAAGGCATGAAGAGTTGTTAACCTAATTTTGCGAAGCTTCTTCTCCGGTAACATTGCACTGCTAACCAGGGCGTACAAAACCTTTGCCAGACCAATTCTCGAATACAGCTCGTCTGCCTGGAATCCACACTGTATATCGGACATTAATGCAATTGAGCGGGTGCAGAGATATTTTACGAGAAGAGTCCTCCACTCCTCTGCTCACAATAGAATCCCTTATGCCACCAGGCTCGAAATTTTGGGCTTGGACAAACGGTGCCGCTTACGGTCTGACCTAGGCATAGTACACAAAATTGTCTGCTACAACATCCTACCTGTCAACAACTACTTCAGCTTCAACCGCAATAATACTCGGACAAACAAACTTAAGGTAAACTGCTCCAAACTCGATTGCAGAAAATACGACTTCAGCAACAGAGTGGTCAACGCCTGGAATGCTCTACCTGACTCCATTGTTACGTCCCCAAACCCCCCACAGCTTCAACCTTAAATTGTCTACCGTGGACCTCACCCCATTCCTAAGAGGTGCGTAAAGGGGGCGTGCATAAATGCACCAGCGTGCCTACCGTCCCTGTCCTACTGTCCCCATTTATTCCTACTCATTTCTTTCGTTCATATCCATGTTTATATTTATACCCGCTCTCTTGTATATGTTTGACAAACTAATAAATAAATAATAAATAAATAAAATACATCAGACAAGGGTTCTTTTCGCAAGACTTTTCAGGAGACGAATAAGCCAGGATCTTGCCTAGATTGGAAAAGCCTCAAATCCTCTCCGTGGCACAGAACGACAGGCTGGGGATTATGGTTTGTTGCCTCTTGGGAATTAATTTTGGGGTGGGAGGGGGAGAGAGGGAGCTCGCTTTTGTGGTGCTTTTGCAAACCTAATCCCCTCCCTCGCTCCTTTCCTGTTGCCGGTGGAGAAACGAGAAACGTGGGCCCAAGAATTGTTGGGATTCGGACGGTCGTGAGAGATCGAATTGCCCCTCTTCCTGTTTCCTGTGCTAACAGATTTGGGGAGGTGGGGTTCAGGACAGACAAAAGGGGCAAACGGAAGGTTGGGATGAGCAAACGTGGCCCGCTGAACCTCGGAAGCGTGGAGGGAGGGTGATGTCGCACGCCGCTAAGGCATAAAGCAAGATGACCAGTGGCAGGGGCAAAGTTCACACCACACCTTCCCTTAAAAAGCAAGCCCACTATCCTGCTTAGAGAAATGGTGGTCCCCGACAAACGTACCCCCTTCCCTATGTTTGCGTTGAACACACACAAACATTACCAAGTGATTTGAGACTTGGATAAATCTTTCCATATGTCTGTTGTGGCCCTCCGGTGGCCAGCAGAGTTGGAGAGTGAGGAGGTTGGGGAGGAACATGGGCCAGTCCTGCTGACTGAGGAAAGCTCAGACGAGGGCAGAGGAACAGCTGGAGCCTGTTCCCAGTGAAAAGAAAATAGGGGCAGCCAGAGAAATTTCAGAGGGGGACAACAAAATCAAAACCAAGGACACCAATACAGGTAGTCTTAAGACTTGCAACCACAATTGAGGCTGGAGTTTTCATTGCTACGTGGCCGAGCCACGCCCCATTTTATGACCTTATGTTGCCACGGTGAAGTGAACCACTGCAGTTGTTAAGTGAATGAGTGGTTCTCCACTAATCTTGCCGGCTGGGGGAAGTCACAAATGGCAATTGTGTGACAGTGCAATGGTCATAAATGCGATCCATTTGCCAACTGTCCGGATTTCCATCGCACGACCATGGGGGATGCTGCAACAGTTATTAAGTGCAGAAAGCGACCTTGAGTCTTTTATTTCTGTGTTGTTGTAACTGCCCTGAACGGTCACTAAATCTCAGGAGCTGCCACAAAGAAGAGGGAGTCAGGCTATTCTCCAAAGCACCCGAAGGCAGGACAAGAAGCAATGGGTGGAAACTGAAAAAGGTGAGATTCAACCTGGAAATAAGGAGAAACTTTCTGACAGGGAGAGCCATCAAATCAGTGGAACAACTTGTCACCAGAAGTTGTGGGTTGCTCCATCACAGGAGGATTTTAACCAGAGACTGGACAGCTACTAGTCTGGAATGGTATAGGATCCCCTGCTTGGGCAGGGGGTTGGACTAGAAGACCTCCAAGGTCCCTTCCACCTCTATTCTCATAGATTGATTGATTGCAAATTGAGGAGTGCCAGGTAGAAATCCGACACACCAAAATAAAATAATATCAAATAGGAGTTTACCAGACTGGGCTTAACATATGCTGATTAGATTGCCAAGGAAAGAATACCAATTGCAGAAGTCTCCTCCCTCACTGGTCGCCCTGTGGTTGCTTTTGAGTAATGGATTCCGAAGAGCAGCAAATTAGTAAATAGGAACTAAATATAGATTCAAATTAACAGAATTGGAAGGGACCTTGTAGGTCATCTAGTCCAACCCCCCCCCAAAGCAGGAGACCCTACACCGTTTCTGACAGTCCAGTCTCTTCTTGAAAGCTTCAGGAAATCAACAGGAAAGCCAGATTCACTTAACAACAGTGGCAAGAAAGGTTGTAAGATGAGGCAAACTCTGTCTTGTTGAGCAGAACAGAAATTTGGGAGTCAATTGTGCTCGTACGTCAAGGACCACCTGGTAATGGCCTAATAATAACAAAATTCACTTGTTAAACCGACATTGAAGAACAAGATCATGGTACTTACCGACCAGGGAGTAAGTCGTAGGTCCAGTTGGTCTTGTCCAAGCAAGGAATAAGGTGGAAATGGGATTCAGAAGGATGAGCAGCGTTGCAGTCTGCAGAAAATGAACCAAACACAGGTTAACTCCATTCGTGGGAGTTCAGCTGGCACATATCAAAAATAATTGCAGAGCTGAGCTATTGACTCCCAAGAAGAAGACTGTTCTTCCTGTAGTTTGGCAAACTCGTTCAGGTTGCACTAAGTCTGGGCAACTTTAGGATCTGTGGACTTCAATTCCCAGAATTCCCCCAGCCGAGTCTTAAAGCGTTGCCAAGTTTAGAGACTCCCTCCCTGCGCTAAGCCTCGGCCTGGAAGATGGGGGGCAGAGGGAGAGAGGTGGATTCAAATTCTATGCTTCATGAAGACCCCTCTCTCCATCTTGCAGCCCAACCCACCTCGCAGGGTTGTTGTCGTGAAGAAAATAGGAGAAGGAAGGGGGGGGTTGTGTGTCTTTCCTGCCTTATTTATAAAAATAATAAAGGCGTGCTTTAAAAAATAAATACATTGAATTGGGTTGTATTTGCAAAGTCCTGTATGGCTCACAGAGTTTGAACAAGTCAGACTGTATGATCAAAGAGATGCAGAATTTAAATATTGGAAAAGATTCAGATTAACAGAGTTGGACGGGACCTTGTAGGTCAACCAAAGGAGGAAGGGAACCCGAGTCCCTTCGTGGAGAGGGAGCGGCTAACAAGTCTAATAAATGTATGTAAATGACCCTGCCCCACCCAAGCAGGAGACCCTGCCTACACCAGAGATGCTACAGGGTGCATTTAGACGAAGGAATTAATCTTTTTTCGATTGGTATACTCAAAGTTGTACTGGGGTGTTTTATGATTACTATCTCGCTCCATTTTTGCTAAAGTGGATTTTAGATTCTAAAAACTTTAAAAAACAAAACAAAAACCAAGAAATGTATATTTGAAGTCTACAGAATAAATCTGTAACTTTTCCTTTCGCTTTGTGTAATAATAATGATACATTGGTTAGTTGTAAGTCTGCACCCGAGTGTAAAATGCAAGGCAGAAAGACGACTTAACAACTTTAGAGTAAAACGCAAAACGGAAAGAACACGCAGTTCATATTTCTGTTTTTCTTCTTCTTTGTGTACGTACTAATGTCTTTTAAAGTAGATTACTGTGTATCCAGAGGGGGTGATTAAACACACACACACACACACACACCACTGAGCCTGGATCCAGATGCAGTCATCCTTTGCACAGATCCATGAAAATCAGCAAGACTTAAATTAGCTACATGGATTAAGAGGATTAAATTAGCATATTTGCACCCAGATAAAAAAACAGCAGGAGGGAGGGGGGGGGCTTAGTTAGGATCTTTGGAGCTTGTGACTTCTGCAAAACAGATGGGGCATCTGGCTATGGCTGCAAGGGAAAAGAAGAGGGGGGGGGGAAATCTTTTTGTGAATTCGGCTAATTTCTGTGGTTCTAAAGAACTTCTAGAAGTCAATCCTGTTATAGCTGTTGGGATTATTTCAGTTGTATAGATGTGGGATCTTTCTGGTTTGCATTTGAACACATACCGTGCATGTCAGCATTTCCTAAATAGATTTCATGCCTTGTATTCATTCTTAAAATAAACAAATCTTTTCTCCTCCTCCTCCTCTTCTTCCTTCCTTCCTTCCCTTCCTCCTTTGGGCTCAATTGGAGGACTACCTTTAGTGGATCTATTCTAAGTCTCTCTTTGATGGGTCTCCCAGAGGCAGCAGGAATGCTCAGTTCTCCTGGTGGGGTTTGCAACTTTAAAGGAATCCAAACTCAGATGGGGGTCTCCAGAAGATTCTGACAATGGAATAGGGCAGAATTTAGAATATAGAATAGAATAGAAGATAAAATGGAAGGGAAGAATAGAAGTAGAATTTAGAATAGAATATAGAATAGGATTTTGAATAACTCAGAATTTAGAATAGAATATAGAATAGCATAGAATTTAAAATGGAATGGAATGGTAGAATGTAGAATTTAGAATAGAATAGAATATAGAATAGCATAGAATATAGAATAGAAGAATAGACTATAGAATAGGATTTTGAATAGCTCAAAATTTAGAATAGAATATAGAATAGAATTGAGAATGGAATGGAATAGAAGAATAGAATGTAGAATTTAGAATAGAATATAGAATTTAGAATAGATCAGAATTTAGAATAGAATAGAATTTAGAATGGAATGGAAGAATAGAATGTAGAATTTAGAATAGAATAGAATATAGAACAGAATTTAGAATAGAATAGAATAGAATTTAGAATAGAATGGAAAGGAATAGAATAGAATGTAGAATTTAGAATAAAACAGAATATAGAATTTAGAATAGAAAAGAATAGAATTTAGAAAAGAATAGAATTTAGAATAGAATAGAATTTAGAATAGAGTAGCATAAACAGAGTTGGAAGGGACCTTGGAGGTCTTCTAGTCCAACCCCCTGCTCATGTCTTCCTGAGCCCAGAAATGAGAAGCGGAAGCCCCAAAGACGCTGGAATGGTGGAACGCAAAGCTCTTGTGGGCCTCAGTTCTGCAGGCAAAATCAGCTTCTCATCCTCAACAGATGCCTGTTAATCTCTCCGCGTGAACTTTTGAAAAAATGTCACATTGGATCACCAGCACCTGCAACATCTACGCATCTTCCCCCCCCCCCCATTGTCCGATTTGATTTTTTCCTCTTCCCTCCCTTCCTCTCTCCTGATGGGTTGAAAAAAGGTTGAATTCTTGCATTAATAGTCATGCAGTCAGGTAGTCAGCAGGAAGGTTTAGGAGCTGAGCAAATAGATGGTTTCTAGATTTTTCATCTTTGGTTGTTTTTTTTTTTTTTTAAAGTATATTAAAGCACCACTTGCGCTCCGTTGGAGCCTGTGGTTGGGCGTGGCTTTTGATGGTTTTTAAAAAAAGATTTAATCCGCTGTCATTTTAATTGTTCTTCTATTTCTAAGTAGCATTCGTGTTTTGATTCCATTGTTAAGCTACCCAGAGTCACTTTGGACGATGAGGTGGATGGTGGATTCAATTTATTAAATAAATGAAAATAAATTCATTTGGCTGCACTGTTGGGTCGCTTGAGTTTGAGCATCGAACCAGGCATGGTCTAAATAAGTTAAGAATCTTTTTGCGGCTGATTCCCAAGTATTTTCTCAAAAGCACCGTCAAATTCCAGAGCTTTCTTCCAAATAATCCAGCCCAAAGGTCCGTACGCATTTACGTAGTCTTTGATTTAAGACTACAGTGGAGCCTAGGATTTCCAACGCTAACCACAGCAGCTGTTTAAGTGAGTTTTGCCCCATTCTACGACCTATTTTGCCACAGTTGTTTGTTTATTCGTTCATTTGTTTTAGGAGTGTGAAGATCTGTCCGTGGATCTCAGAGACTCTGTGCCAAGTCTTTCCTTGCACAACCCTACATTTGGAAAATATTTACAGGGCGGCTTTCCAAGATAGATAAGCTCTGTAGTCATAACTTCACCTTTGAAAGACTGTTTTCCAGGCCTTGGCTGAACGGGAATGAGGGAAATTCACATTTGTTTAAATAAAGGGGTTTTGTCGGGGCCAGGTCTCTGCTTTGTGCTTTTTGGGGAAGCCTAGCTCAGAACACACCGCGGTTGATAAGTGAATCACGCGATCAGAATAACAAGAGTTGGAAGGGGCCTTGGAGGTCTTCTAGCCCAACCCCCTGCTCAGGTAGGAAACCCTGATTGTTAAGCAAATCTAGCTTCCCTGCTGACTGCTCATCAGATGGTTGCAAAATGTGCAACGGTGATAAATAAGAACCAGCTGCCAAGGATCTGAGTTTTGATCCCACGGCCACGAGGATGCTGCAATGGTTGTTAAGTGTGAAAAACGGTCCTAAGTCACTTTTCCAGTGCCGTGGTAACTTCGGCCACTAAACGAATGGTCTTAAGCGGTGATCTACCGCTTTGGCCCTCAAAAGTTCACACTGAGAACAAATGCTAAGGATTAACCAAGCGTTTTGTAAGAAAACCTGGAAGGATTTTCTGGCAAATGTTACTTGTTTGCCAGGGGAAATTTCCCCACAAATATGTGAACTTGGTGAGTCAGACACCAGGAAGACACTGCGACTTTCATTCAGAAGCTCCAGGCGAGGGGCGTGCTCCCATCTACAGCCTCAAGAGGTGATTTTACCGCTGGAGTAATTTCTGCCAAGGGAGACATGATCAGAATGGAGAAATCATAGGCCAGTGAATACTTATACTTGGGAATAATCTAAGGCGCTTTCACTTTAAGGTCCTAACCGGAAGCCCCCAGTTCAATTCTGGAGCCGACTAGAAGTCCGGTTCCCCCACCAGAGTCTCCTCTAAGTGTGGCGTCCTTTTTCCTCTGCCGACCGGAAGTCCAGTTCCCCCACCATAGAGTGTTCTCCTAGTGCGGCATCCTTTTCCTTCTCCCTGTCCTAACCGAAGGCCTATCAATTGTGGAGCCGACCGGCAACAGGGAGCTGCAGTAGAGGGATTTAAAACAAATCATAGTCAAGGCTTTGGTTTTCCCAGTTGCAATACATAGATGTAAAAGTTGGACCCCAAGAAAGGCTGAGGGCCAAAGAATGGAGGCCTTTGAACTCTGGTGCTGGAGAAGACTCCTGCATTGAGTCCCTTGGACTGCAAGGCCATCCAACCGGTCAGCCCTAGAGGAGATCCACCCTGACTGCTCTTCAGAAGGCCAGATCCTGAAGAGGAAACTCAAAGACTTTGGCCACCTAAGGAGAAGGAAGGACTCCCTGGAGAAGAGCCTCATGCTGGGAACGATGGAGGGCAAAAGAAGAAGGGGACGGCAGAGAATGAGGGGGCTGGATGGAGTCACCAAAGCAGTCGGCGTGAGCTTCAATGGACTCCGGGAGATGGTAGAGGACAGGAAGGCCTGGAGGAACATTGTCCATGGGGTCGCAATGGGTCGGACACGAATTCGCAATTAACAACAACAAACAACTAACACATCAGATCCATTGGTGGAAGGTACCTTTGGAATCTGACTTTATTTTCCTATTTGAGTCTCCACTCAAAGAAAGTTCCATATTTTCCACAACTAACAACAACTGTAGCCTTGTATTGCTAGTTCCCACTGCACCAGGCTGAATCTTTATACGCACACCAGAATGGAATGGAGGAACACAAAAGAGGGTGTGGCAACCCGGTGTCCTAACATTTTACAGCCATTTCACTTGTCCTTCCATGGGTTGTTCTAAGTTTCTTTAAAGCACTTTGTGGAAAGCTTTATTCCTTTTCTTCAAGCAACTGTTTCTTATCTGCAGGAAAAACACACCAGCAGGTTGCCAATTTCCCACGGAAATTTAAGACAAAACAAATGAATACAACTAAAGGTTGTGTGAAGTATCAGATGGATCAGAGCAGCAGAAAGTTGGAGGTGATATAAATAATTCACATTTTTTAATATATATTTTTCTATCCATCTTCTCCTGGTTTTCCCCTGCCATGGGCTTTTCAAAAAGGGCAGAGTAATTGGCTGACCTAATAACCTTTTTACGGACAATCAGGAATGCAGCATCCATGACTGTGTCGATGGGGTACATGTTTAGAGACTATTTAATGAGAAAGAATTACAAAAGTTAGGTTTTATTGCACCTCGGAATTAAGAATATAGACAGCAAATCACTTGTCCTTCCTTCAGGGAGAAAAAAAGGGAGAGAGGGAGGGCAAACGAACGAGACAGGAAGAGGAAATGGCTAGGGAAAAGGAAGAGGAACCAGTCAGATTTAGATCATTCAGAATGAAGCACGAGACGCTCCCCTCCCAATGGTGTCTCCCATGCCCCTTTAAGATGCTGAGCTTGGAGGGAGGGGGATTTGCGGGGGGGGGGGGAGGAAACGCTCATCAGGACATATTCAGAGTTCGTCATGCTTCGTGGAGTCCAAGTTGGGCTTGATGAAAACCCCCTCCATGGCTTTCCAGTAGTTGTGGTGATTAGCGGAATGCATGCCGTGAACTTCCCGCTGACCCCGGATGGGGTGCCCGTATTGTTCCCCCGTCACTGAAAGGAACACATCGGTTCCCACGTGCTTGAAGCGCACTGCGTCGTCTCGTTCCCAGAAGGTTCCGCTACACTGAACCATCCATACATCTAAGTCGTCTCCTTCACCGTCATCTCCAAAGGCACTTACTTCCTGTCAAAAGGCAGAAACAGGATGAGAGAAAAAGATGGTTGTGAGGATGCATCTTTGTGGCGTGATGTAAGCTGGGTTTACATTATACGCTGAACCGTAAAGCCACAGTCTGCAAACGACAAGACAAAGCTGCCACTTGATGGCTTAAGATCCTGGATGGAAGGCCCTCACATTAATCTTGCCAGCTTTAAGATCTGTGGACTTCAACTCCCAGAATTCCCCAGCCAGCAAGATGTCTGGGGAATTCTGGGAATTGAGGCCCACAGATCTAAAGTTAGGAAACCCAGAGCTCAATTGTGTTGGTTTAGCCTGCAGCGCGAATACAGCTGTTGTGAACTGTGGTTTAGCCTGTAAAACTGAAAGGTGGCAACCCAGGTAAGAAATGATAAATTGGGACCAGGACTTTTAATCGGCTTTGAAATAATGATCTGATTCAAATTATATGTATACTGTGACTTGCTGAAGCATGAACTGCAAATGGCTTTAAATCATGAGTACATACACTTGCCCTGCTTTAGTGCACAATGACTTAAGTCAATATTTTCTAGAGCAACTTTATCCCTTTTTAAAGCATCAAAGGTTTGCAGCGAATGTCTACAAAAACAAACAGAAACTGGGAGCAAAAAAAATATATGTTGCCTTAGATAATGTACTTTCCCTCAGCACTGTAAGTTTAACCTGCTAGTAGAAATAATTAGATTGTTATACCAGTTACAAATAGATATGAATCACTTTGACATGTGTCTAAACCGCAATGTAGACACTGTATGACACTATTAACAAACCACTCACACCAATGTCAAGTAGAATGTTAATGACAGAGGTACGGAGTTATCACTGACACATTCTCTTGTTCTATATATATATATTTCCAGAGCAGTTACTAATATAAATAGTAGTGGAAAATGCTGGGAAGTGCTCAGCAGGGAGAACTCAAGCAGGTGGAAAAGACTGACCCCTCCCCCAGCCTTATCTAAATGGTCCTTAGAGAATGTCGCCAGACTGGGGAGATTTCTATATTATAGGCAGAATATAATAAAGTAGCTTGAAGTTTGCGGGTATTGGCCTGACCAAAAAAAGGGTCACAAATTGTACTGTAGAAAAAAATGGCATTCTATTCTATTCTATTCTACAAAGTAGTCCTTTAAATGGATTTAGAGACATCTTGCCATTTGTGTAAAATATATCTGAGTACGAATCATATTGGAAATGTATTTTTTCACAGTAAGAAACAAACAGAATACCTCGAACAAGCTTTAAGGATTTTGAACGTTGGAACTGTCACGTGCGTGTTAGAAATTCATTTAAAAATTTTACAAAATCAAGGGCACCATCTCATCAAATGTAAAAAAATTAGGCACAGCAAGACTTCTTAAATTTGTATAGAGTTATGCTGTATATCAGGGGTCCCCAGTGCATGGCATGCCACAAACTGGGTTGTGCAAACAAGTGAAGCCCCATCCGTGGGATGCAGGCAGCACGCGAAACTACGCCCCCTCCGGTTCAAGGAAAAACCTCTCTCCATGCAATCGGCCCCAAGTGCCCAAAAGCTTGGAAGCCACTGCTGTGTACGTGTAGTGTCAAATGGTAGACAACAAATTAAAAAAGCACAATTGAACATTTCAATTAGATAAGCATCCAAGTTAGAATATTTTGGACTTGTGATGCGACACCCAGAAAAATACGGCATCCTTCACTTAATCCTCCAGGGAAAGATTGAAGGCAAATGAGGTCCAGGCAGAAGGACATCACGGCTTCAAAACCTAAAGGGACTAGTTTGGACAAAACTCAGCAGCACTTTTTCATGCGGCTGTTCAGAAAAATAGGATTGCCAACATGATCAGCAACATCTGATAACGGATATGGCAGAAGAAGGAGAAGGAGGAGGAGAAGAAGAAGAAGCATCCTTCCTAAAACTGCAACTCAACAGTAGAAACAATTAGATTTAAAGGTATCCCTGCAGCTGAAATACATCGGGAGTGAAATAGGTGGGAATACTCCAAGTTTTACCTGGTTGCTGGAGAGCGGAGATGAGAAGTGATGGGTGTGCAGATTCTTCCCTGTGTTGACATGAGTAAGGCGGACTGCCTGCCCGCATTTTACCGGTATTCCTCGTTGGCAGGATCCGTCACTTCTGCCCCTGATCCGCCAATAGCTGTTGGCATCATCTGACCCTTCGACTCCAGTCACCGACTGCTGACCACTACCTAATAAAAAAAACAGTGACCCACTCATCAGTGAACTGTTGCACTGACATTATTTGTCCCCCAAGAAGAATGGACAGAAAACAGAATAATGACGTTGCCCTGCACTCATTCCCCTTTTTCCTGATCCATCAAGAGCAAATATGAACACTAAATGAAATCTCTCTTTACAGGGTTTTTACTGTTTAGTTTTCACACTGGCAGCTCTGTGAAACTTCAGTAAGGTCTCCAAATGTACATGTAGAACATCAACAATACAGAAGCCGTTCTAGGTTTGAATGACAGACAAGGGACTTTCCCACTAGATATTCTGCCAATCGCTCCAAAAAGGTGACTCAATTCGAAGGAAACTGGTCTGACCGAACTGGTTCCTTAAAAAATGATGTTGACATTTCATAGCCAGAAGCAACCTACCAAGCGGAAGCTACAGAACAAGCAGAAGGCAGAGGGCATTGTTCCCCCCCCCCCCTTTATCCATAAATTCTATCTGGGGCCAGTAGGAGCAAACTGGAAGCAATAACAAATAGAGCTGCTTGGTATAACAATAATAAGCATAATAATAATGAGGTTCATTAGCTTTCCAGAGGTTGAAGAGCAAAGCAAACAACCACCAACCCTATATAAAACTCATTTTGTACACTACACCTCCCCCCACCCCCCGGGTTAAATGTAGTACTCAGCCACGGCAGTTTCTGGGTTTTATTTCCTGATTTTATTCACGGAGAAGACACAAGGCTGCCCTCCTTTGATAAACCTTATATGGACAGGTTGGCAAAAGCCCAAGAGATGATGCCAAGGGAATGGTCCAGCCTACCTTGAGTAGCTGGATTAAACCCATCTCTGCAGGTACAACCCATTTGTAGTAGAGCCCTCCTATTCAGGAGCTGCTTATCTGAAATACAAGCCAAAAGCTTCCCCATCCAAGCAGGGTTTAGACCCATCTTTCCTTGTGGCTACCATCTGTGAGGGACCCTCCAGGTCCAGGAGCTGTCTATCTGAAGTTCCAAACAATATCATCCCTACCCCCAGGGACTTAGGGCAGGTAGACCACATCCGTGACAGAGCCTCGCCTTTCAGGAGCTGCCTATCTGAATGCAAGGCACCAGCAACCCCCACCGCCACCACCAGGGGACTTTTCTGAAAGCCCCAATTTGTAATAGAGCCTCTCCATTCAGAAGCTATTTATCTCAAGCAAGTATAAGCAATTTCACCTATGGCACTGTGTGTGTGTGTGTGTGTGTATACTTAAACCCACCTTGCCAGGTAGTTCCCCTCCGTGATAGAGCCTCCCCATTCAGGAGCAGCCTATCTGAATAGAAGGCCCCATTAACCCCCACCACCTAAAGCACTTAGGCCCCTCTCTCTCAATAGCCCCCCCTTCATAATATAGCCTCCCCGTTCAGGAGCTGCCTATCTGAATGCAAGGTCCCATTAATCCCCCACCCCAGCCCCCTAAAGCACTTAGGCTCCTCTTTCCCAATAGCTCCCCCTTTCATAATAGAGCCTCTCCTTTCAGGAGCTGCCTATCTGAATGCAAAGCCCCATTAACCCCCACCCCCCTAAAGCACTTAGGCCCCTCTTTTCCAATAGCCCCCCCCTTTCATAATAGAGCCTCCCCATTCAGGAGCTGCCTATCTGAATGCAAGGCCCCATTAACCCCCACCCCCCTAAAGCACTTAGGCCCCTCTTTTCCAATAGCCCCCCCTTTCATAATAGAGCCTCCCCATTCAGGAGCTGCCTATCTGAATGCAAGGCCCCATTAACCCCCATCCTCCTAAAGCACTTAGGCCCCTCTTTCCCAATAGCCCCCCCCTTTCATAATAGAGCCTCCCCGTTCAGGAGCTGCCTATCTAAATGCAAGACACTACTAACACCCCGCCCCCGGCTGGGGATTCTGGGAGTTCGTAGCCTCCGCTTCTCCTCACCGGATCCGTATTTGACCTCGTGCGAGTGCAGCCGCACGTTGTGCCGTGTGTTGAGCAGCTTCAGCACCGAGCCGCAAGTGACAGCGCCCGCCTCGGCCTCCTTCGCCCGGCCCGGCCCGCAGGCCAGCAACAGTAGCGGCAGCAGCAGCAGCAGGGGCGGCGGCGACGGAGGAAACGGGCTGGGCCGGGCCGAAGAAGAAGCGCCGCCGCGCGGTCGCCGCATCTCCGCTCCTTCCCAGGCTTCCTCCGGCTGGTCAGAGGTGAAGCGGCGACAGCTCGAACTTCGCCTCAGGAGCCGTTTCCGGTAGCGGCGCTCGGCGGCAGCCAATCCGCGGCTGCCAACACGGAGCACGTGCTCAGGCCCGCCCCCCGGCGACGCGACGCTGGGACGCTGATAGGCTCGAGGCGCGCGGCGGGGCGGCCAATCAGCTGCGGCGGCGTGGCGGACGGGAAAGGGGAGGGGCCGAGATGGGAAGGAAAGAGCGGGAAGGGCCGCAAGGTGGCAGCTGTGCACCGAAGAAGCCGCCGGTTCGAATCCCGCCTTCCGTCCCACGTGACTTAAAGGCTCTTATTTAAAATGCTTCCTCTTTGGGGGATTAAGTGTTCCTGCTATGGTGCTTAGTGACGGAGCCGATCGTTCTTAGGGTGTTATAAGATTAAAAACGGAGCTATTTCTTGGCGTATTAGGTCAACTGGCATGTCACTTTAATCTCTGGGTGAAAGAAAGAAAAAATAAAAAATAAGGAAGGAAGGAAGGAAAGAAGGGAGAGAAAAGAAAGAAGGGAAAAAGAGAAGAGAAAGAGAGAGAGAAAGGGAAGGAAAGGGAAGAAAGAGAGAAAAAGAAAGAGAAAGAAGGGGGGAAAGGAGAAAAAAGAAAGAAACAGAAAAAAGGAAAGAGGAAGAAGAAAGAAAGGAGAAAAACAAAAAAGAGAGGAGTAGAAAGAAAGAAGAAAGAAAGGGAAAAAAGAGGAGAAAAAAGAGAAAGAAATAGAAAGAAGAAAGAGAAAGGAAAGAGAAAGAAGAAAGAAGGGGAAAAACAAAGAAGAATAAAAAGAAAGAGAAAGAAGAAAGAAAGGCGGTAAAGAGGAAAAAAGGAAGAAAGAAGGAAAAAAGGGGAGAAAAAAAAGGAAGAGGAAGAAGAAAGAAAGAAAGAAAGAAAGAAAAAGAAAGAAAGGGGAAAAAGATAAGAAAAGAGAGGAGAAAAATGAAAGAAAGAAGACAACAGACCAAATACATGAATAGAGAACCAGTCTGGTTAAATTGGAGTTTTTGCACATTGTGTTTCTCTTCTCTGAGAAATTGATTTTTCCTATTTGGGAGGTGGCACGCCCTCTCTCTTTATATGACAAAGAGAGCAAACCCCACACCCTTTAGCACTGATAACGTTACCTAGTTGGGTCACGAAACGTCTGCAAGAAAACCACCAAGAAAACCTCAGAGAGCGCCAAGGACACCCCCCTCCCTCCCCCACCCCCCCGGTTCAAATATTCCCTTCTAAGGAGGCTTTCGTTAAATGGGTAAAACAAAGGATGGGATAGATGGGAAGCCAAGGGGGGTGGGAAAAAGGCTTTTTAATGTTTAAAAAAATGAAAAGGAGGCAAAACTCAAGACATCTCTGACCAGATTGTAAGAGAGGATCGATTCTGACGAATAAAACTCAACATTTCATGAATTAAAACAACAACAACAACTCAACATCGGAAAGTCCCAACAGGCTGGTCGTCTTGCGGATGAGACACCGGTTAGATTCGGTGGAGGGGAAGACACTGATCTGACGTTCAGAGGACCGTAGTAGACAAACGCATATGCTTTATTAACCAGACAGAAGCGGAGTTTCAGATTTTAGGAAGCACCGTCTTGCTCCCTTCTCCAGCCACGCTAGACCTCTGAGACACAGATTTCTTCCCCTGAGCTTCGGGACCCTGGCCGTTGGCATCCACCTCGGGTAACAAAACAGCAGCGGTAGCTTTCCGTGCAGACCACGAAGGCCTTGGCGTGCCCATCGACGAAGGCGTTTTCTCCAAATCCTGAATCCCCGATTTCTTAGGACTGTCTGCCATGATGGTGGAGACCTTGATGCTGGAAGGAGACACCTTCAAGCTTGGTGGTTGAGTGCCGTTATTCTCATCGCCCGAGGCCGGTTCGGCATCGGATGGGAACTGTGGAGGGACGATCACAAAAATTTCTGGTTCTCCCTGATCCGATAAGACTTTTTGGCCGCCATGGTCTCCAGCCCCCCTTGCACGGATCACTTTCCCTTTGGGCACATCTAACGGTTTTGTGAGCAAGCTCTTCTCCGTTTTCTTCTTCTCCCCAGCTCTCTTCATTTTCTTCTCTTCGCCTTTCTTCTTCTTCTTCTCCTGTTTGGGGACTTTGGGCTTGGGCGGCCGCTTCTTGTAGATCTCGTTGTAGACCTTGGTCCAGTCAATCTGAGAAGACAGACGTATCCCACTGCCCTTGACTTTCTTGTAGCCAAACATGATCTCCAAAAGGACCTTGGTGACCGGGACGGAGATAAAACCCAGCTTCTCAGAAAGCAGGGTTTCGTAATTGTACTTATACAAGATCAGCTTGGCGGCGTTTTCAATCAAGAAGTCGATGATGGATTGCTTCGGGACAGGTTTGCCCTGAAGGCGGGCCCGTTTGATGTCTTTTGGAGTGATGGCATGCCTCGTCTGGAGAAGTAGGAGAAATCAAGAACCAGGTTTTAAAGAAGTGATTGAGAAGAAGCTCTTAAAATGAAACTGGAAACAAATCAATACACCCGCGGACGAAACAATAATTAGAAAAGTACTCGAATGTGCAGAGATGGACAAAATGACCATGGAGGTAAAAGAAAGAGAAGAATCGGGTTATTATAAAATATGGAATAGCATGTATAAGTGGCTAGAAAACAAAAGCCAAAACAGGAAATAGGGCCTAGTTACATGCAGGATCGCATCCTGCCCCACACATCCCTACGACCAATCCGCTCTCACAGAGAGGGACTTCTCCGGGTGCCGACCGCCAAACAGTGTCGGGGGGCGACACCCAGGAGCAGAGCCTTCTCTGTGATGGGCCCAGCCCTGTGGAATGACCTCCCCCGGGACATCAGGATTACTTCCGATCTCCGCTCCTTCCGTGTACAACTGAAAACCCACCTCTTCCAACTATCTGGCCTGGCTCAACCGTAATCTTCCCGTACTCCTCCTGACTGTCTGTTTTTTAACATTTTGAATTTGGATTGTACATGGGGTTTTGTAATTAGGGTATTTTAATGGTTTTTAATTGTCTATGTATTGTATCTGTTAACCTCCTCCGAACATGTGTGTCTTTGTACTTATGTATGTCATGGATTTATGTAAATGTTATATGTTTTTTACTCCATTGTACGCCGCCCCGAGTCCTTTTCGGAAAGGGAGCGGCTAATAAATTTAAATTTAAATTATTAAAAATTATTATTTTTTTGCTTTTTCTAAACTAGTATTGAATAAAAATTAACCAAAGTTACTAATTACTATCAAACTTAAAAGTATTGACCATAATGTAAATATAATGGTGATATGAACAAATTGTTATTGTTAGAACTGTGAGTGCAACTTTTATTACACTATTACAGATGTTAAAAGCCGATAGGAAGGCAACGTAGAATAGAGAACTATAGAAGCTAAATATGTAAGCCGATACAGAAGGCTGTAAAACTATTTTATATTGTTATGTGTGTCTTGTTTTTTCCGTATTTGTTGTTCCCCACCCCCTGTTTTTAAAGGTAAAAATGTTTAATAAAACTATTATTTTTTTTAAAAAAATGAGAAGATCTTAAAAGAATATGCCAGAATATTAAAAGGCCCTTGGGGTAGTATTTTTAAACCCTTCCTTAGAATATATTTTATAGTCCCACGCTGACAATTTAAGACGGGGCATGTTCACAGATGCTTAATCCAATCCAGTTCAACCCATCCAATCCAATCCATTTGCTATCTAATCCAATCCAGTTGTAGGAGAAAAGGAGGCAGAACCTGGGGCGGAGTTAAAAGAGGCATTAGCCTACAATCCCTCTGTAGCCACCAACAAGCTGAAGTCCAACCTCTCTTGAATTCCATTGACCCTTAGTTGAAGTGTAGCAGCAATTGAGAAGGTTCTTGTGCATAGGCACGAGTAGCAAGGAATTAGTGTAAAAATAAATAAATCAGTATAATAAAGTGCAAGAAATCAGTACAAAATCACTTCGACCTTCAAGTGTGGACCTGATCTTTCATGCCTGACACCAATTGAACCAGCCCAGCCCAGCCCAGCACAATCCTATCCATTTGTTATGTAATCCAGAGTTTAGGTAAAGGTCCCCCTCGCACATATGCGCTTCTATTCTATTCTATTCCATTCCATTCCATTCCTTATTTTGCTCTTATTCTATTCTATTCTACCCCACTCCACTCCATTCTATTCCTTACTTTGCTCTATGCTATTCTATTCCTTATTCCTTTTCCTTCACCTTATTCTATTCTTTTGTATTCTATTCTATTCCTTATTCCTTATTCCTTCTCCTTCATTCTTCTCCTTCACCCTATTCTATTCTATTCTTTTCATTCTATTCTATTCTTTCTATTTTTTCTCTTCTCTTCTAATCCATTTCATTCCTTGTTTGACTCCTGTTCTGTTCTATTCTATTCTATTCTATTCTATTCCACTCCATTCTATTCCTTACTTTGCCCTATTCTATGCTATTCCTTATTCCTTTTCCTTCTAACTCATTCTTCTCCTTCACCTTATTCTATTCTTTTCTATTCTATTCCTTATTCCTTCTCCTTCATTCTTCTTCACCCTATTCTATTCTATTCTTTTCATTCTATTCTATTCTTTCTATTTTTTTCCCTATTCTATTCTAATCCATTCCATTCCTTGTTTTGCTCCTATTCTATTCTGTTCTACTCTACTCTACTCCACTCCATTCTATTCCTTACTTTGCTCTATTCTATTCTATTCTTTTTCTATTCCTATTCCTAATTCCTATTCCCCAGCAATTACCGATTTGGTTGTCTCCGTTTCCGCCTGGCTTGGCTCTTGGTTCTTCTTCTTTGATTTCGGGAGGGGAGGCGGCACGTATCTCGTCTTGGTCGGGGTTTCCTTTGTTTTGGAGAGCGGGGGCGGGACGTATTTGGGCTTGTGAGCGGCCTCCTCCGGCGTGCCGGGCTTCTGCTTGGATTTGGGGAGAGCAGGCTTCCCATCGTCAGAGATCGCTTTCTTCTTCTTCCCCTTGCAGATCCCATCTTCCAACATCTCGTCTTCACTTTCGTAACTTTCCGAGATGCTAGACTCCTCTTCTTCCTCCTCCGAATCCCAGGACGAAGGGTACCCGTGGTCATCCGACAGGTCAAGAAACGGGATTCCCCCCGTCATGGTGGCCTCCAGGATTTTGAGGACCGCTTGATTGATGACATCCTGGAGACCGGCCAAGACCTGGGTTTCTTCCAAGAAGGCGTGCAAATGCTCGTGACAGATATAATGCATGGGGGCACCATGGCGAACCGGCCGTTTCAAGACACTGGTGATCTCCTTGTGGAGCGACTCGAATGACAGCGAATCAGGAGGGAAGGATCTCTGGAACCTGGCAAAAAACTCCCTCCGGGGATGCTGGAACGACTTGGCCCAGATGTGCAAGTGTTGCTGTTGGAAGTAGCTTTCTCCCGACTTTTCGGAAAACGACTGTGATCATGGGAAGGAAGAACGAGAATGGGGAAAACAATCAGCGGAGGACAAATTCATCCCCAGAGTCCTTTGGGAGCAGGGGAGGAAGGAACAGGAAAGAGACAGAGCCTGTTTCATATACCGGTTCTGACCGAGGCTTCCCGAGAACCTGAAGCAAACTCCGACAAAAAAAACCCTTTTATTAATTGACTGTGAATTCTGTTCATTCACCTCCAGCAAAGTCTTTCGAGGGAGGATTTACAGTCACAGACCTTATTTGGCTTGGATAGCTGCCAGGCCGAGATCTGCAGAACTTGGCAAAGAGTCTCGGAGAGTCACAAACCAATTAAGCGAACTCATGGTCTCCTGCAACCTCCACTCCCCCTTCGCTCCTCTTTTATTTCCTCTGGGAGGGGCCATTCACCGTCCACCTGTGGCCTTACTCCCAAGTCGACCCCTGTTCTTTAGCTCTTCCCTTTGTCTGGCAACTCTGCACATGCGCACACTGGGAACAGGCTCCAGCTATTCTTCTGCCCCACTGATGTCTTACTCCGAAGGCAGCTGATAACTGGCGTACGGCCCTGGCCCCCTCTCTGCCTCCGACACAGAGCCCTCATCAGAGCCTTCCCCAGACTCCAGGACTGGCCCATGTTTCTCCCCAACTTCCCCACTGTCCGAATCTGCTGCCACTCCCCTGGACGCTGGCAGTCCACAACAGGTAGTCCTTAACTTATGACTGCAGTTGTGACCAAAACCTCTCTTGCTAAGCGAGGCAGTGAGCCATACCCCATTCTACGTCTTCATCCCATATTTCTCAACATTGTAAGTAGATCTTGACTTACAATCCTTCACTGATCGTTTGACATTAGAACAGCACTCAAAAACAGGGACTCATATCTGTTTCTCACACTTACGAACCACGAATGCTGCAACATTGGAAGTTTCTAAGAAGATGTTGGATAACCCTTTGTCTGAAGTGGTGTAGGGTTTCCGGCCTAAGCAGGGGGAAGGGAAGGGTGGGAAGATTCCTCAGAGACCATCTAGTCCAGCCCTTGCTGATGCAACATCTAACAACATCCCAGAGAGATGGACCTCCAGCTTACGTTTTAGCATTTCCAATGGAGTCCACCATTTTCTGAAGAGTCCCATTGCCAGACAACCCCTACAGTGAAGTTTCTAAGAAGATGTTGGATAACCCTTTGTCTGAAGTGGTGTAGGGTTTCCGGCCTAAGCAGGGGGTTGGACTAGAAGACCTCCAAGGTCCCTTCCAACTCTGCTATTCTGTATTTAAGTTCAAAAGAGAAGGACTAGGGTGTGACATGATAGTCGTCCAGTATTTGAGAGGCTGCCACAAAGAAGAGGGGGTCAAGTTATTCTTACTTCCATCTCTTTTATTCTATTCTTTTTAGTACCAAGGATTGAAAATTTGAGGCAAACATTCCTTTTCTGGCACAGGATTTCCCGTCCCCGTCCCCGTCCCCGTCCCCCAGGCAGATCCGAACCTCGGAACTTTGGGCCCAAAGATCTATCCTTACAAAGGACTTAGAAATACCTCAGCATGGATTCCTCCAGACAGATGCTGAGGAGCTTGCTTTCCAACTTTGGGGAGCCTGGAGACGTATTTATCCAAGAGGCAAATTTTGCCCCCCGTGTTCGAGGACGACGGGCTCATAAAGTGCTTCTCCTGGTCATCGTCCGAGCTGGACATGGTGGACATGGTGGTTGTGGTTTGGTATTTGATCTGGGAACACGTCGAACTGTAGGAATAAGACCACGTCTCGCTCTCCACGCTGGAGGAAGTTTCCTCCTGCAGGTCGAAGATGAATTCCCCGCTTTCGGACGTCACGTCGCGCAGCTTCTGGACGGCGTCTTCCACGATCTGCTGAAGGCTCTGCAGGACCTCCTCGTCAGCTAAGAAGTCCACGAATTCGGAAAACTCGGTGGCCAGATCGCTGGTCCTCTCGTTGGCGCTGCTGCCGCTGCTGCTTTGGTGGCGCTTCCGTTTCCCTTGGTCCCCCAGGGAGAAGCTGTTGAAGGAGGCGGTGGAAGTGGTTGGCGGTTCGGTTCGGTGCTGACAGCGCGACGGAGGCCGAATCAGGGTCCTCCAGTCGCAGGGACCTCTTCGTGGGCTATTGTGGGCACTGGAGTCCTACAAGAACGCAAACAAATGCATTTCCGCAATGTGAGATGTGGGTTTTTTTAAAAAAAAAATAAAGTTGTTATTATTATTATTTAAATACAAATAGTAATAACTTTATTTTTTAAAAAAACCCAGATCAGATCAGACTCAGACCAGGAAATGGAAGAGAAGAAAGTAAAAGAAAAACTGTTTCTGGAAAGGGATGTGAAGGGAAACCCTTGGTCCTTGTTGTGCCCTCCCAGCAGAGCTGGCAGAAGATTCGGACAGTCAGGAGGTTGGGGAGGAACCTGGGCCACTCCTGGAGTCTGGGGAAGGCTCTGATGAGGGCTCTGTGTCGGAGGCAGAGAGGGGGCTAGAGCCGTATGCCAGTTATCAGCTGCCTTCGGAGTCAGAGATCAGTGGGGCAGAAGAACAGCTGGAACCTGTTCCCAGTGTGCGCATGCGCAGAGTTGCCAGACAAAGGGAACAGGTAAAGAACAGAGATCGATTTGGGAGTAAAGTCACAGGTGGACGGTGAATGGACCCTCCCAGAGGAAATAAAAGAGGAGCGAAAGGGGAGTGGAGTTTGCAGGAGACCATTAGCTCGCTTCATTGGTTCGTGACTCTCCAAGACTCCTTGCCAAGTTTTGTCACTTAATAAAAGGGTTTTTTTTTGGTCAGGACAAGGAATTGCTTCATGGTTTGTGGAAGCCAAGGTCAGAACCTTCCTCACCTGAGGTCTTCTGAAACTCTCATCGTCGGCTAGATAGCCAGAATATCTGCGACCTTCCATAGTGCTGAAAGGACAGCTCCTTAAAATTCTTCACACCTTCTTCTTGCTTTTCCTGCCTACGGAAAAAGATAAATTTTTTTTTTACTGTAACCTCTCAGACAGCCCCATTTCAGCGCTGTGAAAATTCCTTAAATAGATTGTTTGGTCGATTAATTGGTGTTATTATTATTATTATTATTATTATTATTATTATTATTATTATTTTAATAAGAATTTCAAAAGTTGGGAGAGAGACTCTCGTGAGAAATATCAGTTCCACCATCCATGAATGGTTTTGCCCTCCAAAGAATTGGGAGCTGATGAAGGAATAAAATCTAAATAGAAACAGAAAAATATATCGTATTCTCTCCTCATTTTTCCTTCCTTCTTCTCATTTCCTTCCTTCTCATTTTGTCCTTCCTTCCTTCTCTCCTCATTTCTTCCTTTTTTCCTTCCTTTTCTCCTCTCCATATTTTTCTTCCTTCCTTCGCTCATCTCATTTTTTCCTTCCTTCCTTCTCTCCTTTCTTTTCCTTCCTTCCTTCCCTCTCTTTTTCCTTCCTTTTCTCCTCTCCTCCTTTTTTCCTTCCTTCTCTTCTCTCCACATTTTCTTTCCTTCCTTCCTTCCTTCCTTCCTTCCTTCCTTCCTTCCTTCCTTCCTTCCTTCCTTCCTTCCTTCCTCTCTTCTCATTTCCTTCCTTCCTTCTCTCCTCTCCTCATTTTTTCTTTCCTTCCTTCCTCTCCTTCTCTTCTTCTTTCCTCCCTCCCTCTGATTATCTCCAAAACAAAAGGCCAAAAGATGGAAAGAATGCCAGAAAACTATTGAAGTAGAAAATGAACCAAAAAATGGAAAAGTTTACACCACGCCAAACATCAACAGCTGAAGTATGTTTAACTGAAAAAACCACAACTAAGTTTGACTGACTAAACCACAACTGGTAGTGTTTACACAACATGCTAACACAGAAACCACGGTCTAATAAAGCCCAATCAACTGGCTTGGTATAAACACTTAAACCTGCAATGAAAATGGTTTCGGTTTTTTTTTTTCACTTCAACAAATCAGGCCACATCTGGAGCTGATAGACACACAATCCACTAAGCATCAAGCTAGTTTAATGTCTGACTACATCTCCGTAGTCATGTGGCCAGCATGACTCAATGCCAAAGGCACACAGAACGCTGTTACCGTCCCACCAAAGGTGGTTCCTATTTTTCTACTTGCTTTCGAATTGCTAGGTTGGCAGAAGCTGGGAGAAGTAACTGGAGCTCACTCCGTTACACGGCGCTAGGGATTCGAACTGCCGAACTGCTGACCTTTCTGATCGACAAGCTCAACGTCATAACCACTGAGCCAGCGGTGACATGCCATATGTTAAATCAATTAATCCCCCTTTTGAAAACCCTGTATATCCTTACAATGGCCTTAATGACAGTTAATTTGAGAATTAAAGAACAGGAGGGTTTTTTAATCTCTGGACAACTTAGCCAGGTCTCCGTCTTGTTGAAGAATGGTTCAAAAGGTCACCAAGCTGAGAAGTCAGTCCAGACGTCCAGCTCCAGAGATGAGACTGAGAGTTACTTGCGGCTTGAAAGAAGAAAAGAAGAGGAAGAAGAAGAAGGGAGGAAAAGAACCTGCTTCTCCTTTATTACATCAGCAGTTCTACTGCCACAATTCCATCCATTTGCATAAAAGATGTTGTTGACACTGAAACCTGTACACAAGGCATCGCAATCCAGAATCCTGGCTTGTGAGTTTTCATTCCAAAGCTCCAACTTTCCTTGTTCTGACCTCAGCTTCCGAAAAGAATGAAGCCGACTCTTCGTCCCAATAAAACCCCTTTTAATTAGGCGAAAGGGAATTCCTCTGCAGCAAAGTCCCGGCCAACTGTCTTTCAAGAGATTTCACAACCACAGATCTTTATCAGGCTTGGAGAGCTGCCAGGCCGATATCTTCCAAACGCCACGCTGTAGCAGCAATTCCTTGGCAAGAAGTTAGGAACAGATCTTCACCCTAATGGATTGAACTAATTGTCTCCTGCAAACTCCACTCCCCAGTCGCTCCTCTTTTATTTCCTCTGGGAGGGGCCATTCATCGTCCACCTGTGGCCTTACTCCCAAGTCGACCCTTGTTCCTTAGCTGTTCCCTTCGTCTGGCAGCTCTGCGCATGCGCACACTGGGAACAGGCTCCAGCTGTTCGTCTGCCTCACTGATGTCTTACTCCGAAGGCAGCTGATAACTGTCAGACGGTCCTGGTCCCCCTCTCTGCCTCCGACACAGAGCCCTCATCAGAGCCTTCCCCAGACTCCAGGACTGGCCCATCTTCCTCCCCAACCTCCTCACTGTCTGAATCTGCTGCCAGCTCTGCTGGCCGCTGGCAGGCCACAACATTCCTCTTCGATCTCTCAACGATTGAATGGACTTTAATTCTTTAACGGAGAGTGGCATCTGGGGACAACAAAGCTGGTATCATAAGGATGCCAATGGCAAATTGTTGGGGGAATTGTTTAAAATGTTTTTTTTTAAAGATTGTTTTGAACTTCGATTGCAGCATTAACCCATGGCATTATTTCCAAGGCAGATTGCCATGCGGTCATGTCATTGGTACAATGTGATGTTACCTAGTTGGGCCACGAAACGTCTGCAAGAAACCAACCAAGTGCAGAGAGCACCAAGGACCCCTCATTTCAACCCTGAACTACAAATATTCTCCTCTATTTGAATGAATGGATGAATGGATGAATGAATGAATGAATGGATGAATCAATCAATCAATCAATCAATAAATCACGTCATCCCGTAGCTCCAACCCACTGTAGCTCCAGTCCAAAGCTATAAGTCTCAGCAGCCTCCACCCAGCGTGGCCCAAGGCGAGGAATGCTGGGAACTGTAGTTCAGTGAGTATCCTCTGCGTGGTGGTGGCGGGGGGGCGGCGGTAGTTGGAGGCGCTGAATCAGAAGCCGGGCTCCTCCTGCGCTTCCTTTCCGCTGCCTCCTGCAGTTCCGTTCGACGGCCACCAGAGGGCTCCCCCGCGCCTTTGCCAGCTGGCTTTCGCTTTTTTTTTCCCCCCGGGGCTGAGCCGGGAAGCCACTTCGGGCATGGAATCTGCTGCAGCCGCGGCGGGCGCTGCTGCCCCTTCGCCATGGGTGAGTGTGCCAGGGTCCCTTCCCTCACCCCTTCTTTTTTTTTTGCAACCGGGAGAAGCCATTGCACGGCCGGCCCTGTGCAAATCTTGAAGCAGAGCGGCTCTCCTCCCCTCTGGAATCTGTGCCCGGCCGGGGCATCGAACCTGAATTCTAGGGAAAAGTGGTAAGGGAGTGGGGTGGGAGTAGAAGAAGGAAACGAGGAGGGGGACAGCAAGCTGCGATCCGATCCTGGGAACAGCGGCTAGCAGGGACCGGATAGATGCCCCCTGTTCACTCCCCCCCCCCAAGGAAGCCGTGTGCCCACCGGTGCCAACGGTGGCATGGTACCGCCCGCGCGGGGTTGCAATCCCCGATCGACCCCCTTTAAAAAGCTTGCCCGCCCTGCTCTCCCGGCCGGCCGGCTCGGATGCCCTCCTTCCTTCCGTGCCAAAGCGGATGTCGGCACATCTGGAAGGGATGCCACGCCGTTTGCTCCGGCTTCGCTTCGGAGGCCGGGCCGGAAGGGGTGGCATCCTGGCAAACCGGTTTCGGAATCGGAGTGGTTTGGGAGCAGCTCTGCCGGGAATTTTGGGGGAGGTCGGGAGAGAGAGGAATATGCTGGGCTGGGTAAGAGGCAGTTGCTTTGGGATGGGGATGAGGAAGAGGCTTGAGCTGGGCTGGATGACCTCGAAGGTCCCTTCCTTGCCAGTCTTTAATTCTAGGGACGATGCCAGAGAGGAGTATTGGCATAGGAAGCAGAGGATCCAGTGGGAAAGGTGGGTCTGTTTCCCCAGATGCTAGCAAGTCAGAATAGAATAGAATAGAGTTGGAAGGGACCTTGGAGGTCTTCTAGTCCAACCCCCTGCTTAGGTAGGAAACCCTACATCTCTTCAGACAAATGGCTTTCCAACATCTTCTTAAAAACGTCCAGTGTTGTAGCATTCACAACTTCTGGAGGCAAGTTGTTCCACTGATTAATTGTTCTCACTGTCAGGAAATGTAATGTGATGCTTTATTCTGATTTTCTGTTGAAATCAATTCAGAATATTATTGGAACACTTTCCGGGGACTTTTACAGATTCTTTTAAGGTGTGGCAGTGAAACATTTCCATTTTAAGGAGCAAAGAGGTGGTGTTGAAAAGGACTCTTTTCATCAAACCTTCTTGAAAAAGGCGTAAATGATATATTGATATTATATCAGTGATCAACGTCACTGGATTGCAATGGATTTTATGAGTTTTTTTAAAAAATGCTCCATTGACCTCTTTTTGGCTTTTGGACATGGTGGCGCAATGGCTGAGACGCTGAGCTTGTCGATCAGAAAAGTCGGCAGTTTGGCAGTTCGAATCCCTAGCGCCGCGTAATGGAGTGAGCTCCCGTTACTTGTCCCAGCTTCTGCCAACCTAGCAGTTGGAAAGCACGTTAAAAAATGCAAGTAGAAAAATAGGAACCACCTTTGGTGGGAAGGGGACAGCGTTCCGTGCGTCTTCGGCGTTGAGTCAGGCCAGCCACATGACCACGGACAGTGCTGGTGGCTCTTTGGCTTTGAAACGGAGATGAGCACCGCCCCCTAGAGTCGGGAACTACTAGCATAGAGGTGAAAGTGGAACCTTTACCTTAAGTATAAGCTGCCACTATATTTATGCAGGCCAATATTTCACCAACTATATTCTGGTTTCAAAAAAGCTTTCAAAAAATTGTGTATAATTTATCTTAGCTATATTCAGTTTAACAAAATACAGTTTGTCCTGGGCAAAAAAGAAAATTAAACCTATAATCTTGTGTTGGCTTGCAACCAGCCCAGGGGGGAACAGGAGTTCTTGCCCAAGTGTCCAATGTTGCACCATATCTGGATTTTTAGCTTCTTACTTCCTGATAGTGTCCGGATAACTTAGCAAACAAAGCAAAACCAGTAACTGCAGACAGTCTAATCTTGACTCTGGAAGGCAAAGGCACCTGGTCAGTTTTTCCTAGGGAAAATTCCCTGGAAAAAAAATTGGGCTGGTTGAATTGCATTTTTCTCAAATCGGCATTCTGGCTTTTACCAAAGACCAAACTTGAGAAATAAAACCTGTGAGTATGGCTTTACTTCATCTATTGTAGGAAAGGAGACGCATGAGGCCAAAATCAGGAAATGCACTTTTAAAAAATAATAATCGAATATTAGCTCTTGAATTCATGATCTCCGATGAAGCCACCTGTAGCTCTGGAGAGCGGTTTGCTTTGGAATGAAATGTGGTTAGTGGGAAGAACCAATATTCTTTTTTTTGGTTTAAATCAGATCTTCTAATTGTGAAATAAAACAGGAGGGAGATGATGAAGGATTAAAATGTTTTGAAAGGCAGAGGAGGGGAAATAGGTTGATAAAGGATTTTTCCACGGCTCAAAATCCCAGCTAAATTTCAGAATCCTTTCTGGTTAAAAATAACAGAGTTGGATGGGACCTTGTAGGTCATCTAGTCCAACCCCTTCCCCGCCTCGGGGAATGCATCGAGCCCCTGAACATTTGTGCTCCAAGAATGCACACTTGGGACTTGGGGGCTCGTCCCTTGGCAGAGGGACCTCCGAAAAAGCAAATGTTTGGCCTGAATTGGATCCTGTACGCCCCCGTCTCTCCAGTAAATTTAAACTCGACTTCAAAGAAAGAGAGAGAGAGAATGAGAGAGACAGACAGACAGAGAAAGATAGAGAGAAAGAGAGATAGAGAGAGTGAGAGAGCAAAAGACAGAGAGAGTGAAAGAGCAAAAGAGAGAGAGACAGAAAGAGATGTCATTTTTTTTAGAGATTAACAGAGTTGGAGGGACCTTGTAGGTCATCTAGTCCAACCCCCGCCCAAGCAGGAGACCTTACACCATTTCTGACAGACAGCAGTCCAGTCTCTTCTTGAAAGCTCCCAGTGGTGAAGCTCCCACAACTTCCCAAGGCCACTTCTGTTCCACTGGAACAAGAAAGAGATAGTCATAAATATCTATCAAGATCTCTTGCTTGAACAGAGGATGTGAGGTTTGGACTAGAAGACCTCCAAGGCCCCTCTTCCAGCTCTGTTCTGAATTGAAATTGAGGCCCGTGGCCTCATAATTTCCAAATTTTAATAAAAAACCACGTTTTTTTTTTAAACCAACCAACCAACCCGGCGTTACAATTCCCCACCTCTGCCCTTTTAATTGAAATGTGTTGAGCGGTGGCTCAGTTTTAGCCCCACTTTCTCCAGTGCCCGTTCACTGCTCCACAAATTGTACCGGATCATTCCCCATGTCGACCCCCCCCCTTTCGCCGAAAATAAAACCTCCCCAGATAATAAACCTAATCGGGGCTTTTGAGCGCAAGCGCTAAAATAAGCCCTCCCTGAAAATATGGCAACACGGCAGCAGCCGTGAGTTGGCCACACTTGCCGCCTCAAAAATAAGAAGACCTCCCCGAAAATAAGGCCTAGCGCTTATTTCGGGGGGGGGCTCAAAAGAAAATAAGAGCCTGTCTTAATTTCGGGGAAACACGGGGAGTATTTTTAAAAAACCAGCCAGCTCAAACTCAACTACTGTGCCTTTTTCCTCCCTCGCCCAGAAAGCTGAGTTTAGCTAATCCTCTTAGTTACGTTGTCTTTGGCGGGACTTGCTTTCTACACACTCCCTCCCAAGAGCGAGATTAACGGCTGTCGTGGCGCAGCGAGAAAAAGACACGTCTTAAAATTGTGCTTCCTTGCGACATGGCGGCGGTTATCCACGGCTGTGGCTGATGGGTGCTTGGCTTCGTCCCTTCCTTCTCTGCTCCTGTCTTGGGGAGAGGAAGAGACTAAAGGGCTAACGCGCGGACTTTTGTCTTCTAACTTTGGCGCTTCGCAGGGTTGACGCCTAAGTATGCCCCAAGCCACGGTGAAGCTGATCGTAACCGGGGATGATTTCGGCTATTGCCCGCGGAGGAATCATGGCATCGTGGAGTGCTTCCTGGCCGGGGCCATCTCCAACGTTTCGCTTCTGGTTAACGGGAGTGCCGTGTCCGACGCCGTCCAGCTGGCCAAGAAGTGAGTCTCTCCTTGTAGTTTTTCTTTTATATTTCACGGGCCTCAACCCATCGGGGTTTTAAACCTTAAAAATGGGTCCTCGACTTACGACGCTTCTGTTCAAAATGATGACAGCACTGAAAAAAAGTGACTTAGGATTTGTTTTTTTTTCACACGGGTGATTCATTTAGTGACCGGTGTTTCTGGAGCAGCAGCTTTGAGCATTGCTCTCCTTTTTACTCTCTATTTTTATCCTTTAAAAAAACAACACTCTTTCTACTTTTAGAAGAAAGAATAGAATAGGTAGAATCGGTGTCCAATGACAGCATCCCTCTGTTAATAAGTAAATCCTTTGGTGTTTAATTAAGTGATTATCTAACTTATCCTGGCCTACTTCTGTTCCCATTATCGCAGCCAATTTAAGATGGTTTATTTTGTTGTGCTGACTCTTAACAAACCTGTGAGATTCTTCCTGATTCAGCCTGAGATTTCTCTTCTTCCCTCGTTACTAATTTATTCCACATTTACGCTCTTACATGCTTCCTTGGGGGACTCATTATTACATACACAACAGTGTAAAATCGCACAGCGATTTCGGTCAGCAGAGGAAAAAGGATGCCATGCTAGGAGGAGACTCTATGGTGGGGGAACTGGACTTCCGGTCGGTTACAGAACTGAACGGTGGGCTTCCGGTTAGGACCGTTGTGGCTCTTTTTGAGTGTTTTAAGGTTGCCGACCCCTGGCCTAGCACGTTGTAATGTATCGGCGGAGTATACAACTTACAGCCACAAACGAGCCCAAGATTTATATTGCTAAGTGAGAAATTCGTTAAGTGGATTTTACCGAATTTTCTTGCCGCATTTTTTTAAGGGAATCCCTGTCCTTGTGAAATTAGTAACACGGTTGTTAAGCGAATCCGGTCTCCCCCCCCCCCCCAATTGGCTGTTTGTCAGAAGGTGGGTGGGATGCTAGAATAGTCAGATTTACGCGCTGGCTGCCCAGTGCCCCAATTTTGATCCTGTGACCCAGTTATAATTTTATGCTTATCCTTTCCTATTCCCTTTTGTTCATTATCACGTCCTAGCTATTTTTCTCTCTATATATATATCTCATTCTTGAACATATACTTACTGTATTTTTTGGAGTATAAGACGCATCTTTTCCCCACTAAAAGAGGGTGAAAATTTGGGTGTGTCTTATATACCGAATGTAGCCCCGCCCACCCACCGGCCCCCACCCTTTGGCCTCTGCCTCCCAGCAATTTACCTCCTTGCAGAAAACGAGGAAAATGGGGCTTGCGGAGGCTGCAATAGGCTATAGCAATCCCTGCAGCCTGAAACAGCTGATGATCGGGAGACCCACTGTGAAAGTGAAAGTGAAACTTGCTGTTTGCTCCAACAGGCAAATTGCTGGGAGGCAGAGGCAGGTTTTTTTTTTAATCAGGCTGTTTGCTGCTCCTTGATAACTATAAATGCCTATAGAAGGTTCAAATTATTAGACTTATTTTTTTAAAGGCTGCTTTATTATTGTTCTAGGCGGTTTAACGAAACGAAGAAGCATTTTTAAAATAAATGCTTGAACTGAAGTGCTATTGTATCTTCTTTGAAATAGCAGAGAATAACGTATACTTCCAGAAAGCCACATCAATTTTAACAGCATCTGTACAAGTATAGCCTGAAATGTAACACCACAAACAGCGTATATCGTCTGTACCGTTTGCTGTTTGCTGCAAGGAGGCAAATTGCTGGGAGGCAGAGGGAGATTTTCCCCCCTTGTTTTCCTCCCCAAAAGCTGGGTGCGTCTTATACTTGGGAGCGTCTTATCGTCTGAAAAATACGGTGTATATTAATACTTGCTTTTTGAGGGTTTTTTCAAATGTTTTCCCCTCCTCTCCTCTCTGTAGACATTGCATTCCAATAGGGCTCCATGCCAACCTTTCTGAGGGGACCCCGGTTTGCCCAGCGCTGAAGAAAAAGTCCACGCTCCTCAACCCAGAAGGGTTTTTCCATGGAAAGATGGGGATTCGGATGTCTTTAAACCAAGGGCTTCTTAACATGGCGGAGGTGAGGAGGAGCCAAGCAAACACACACACACACACACCGTCTACTCTTTGGAAAGGTGGTTGAGATACGTGGTGAAGGATGCCCACGTCGTGCCAGGCAACTCAAATGGGTTGACTTGGGTCTTCCTTCTCGGTGAAGGTCGAATCCATCAAGGGAGACGTTTCTCTCCTTTTCTTTCTTTTTTTGCCAATTTTGTTTTATTCTCTTACATACCATTTTAACACGATTGTTTTTCTTCTTTACATTTGCCATTCTTATACATTTGTTATTTCATTTAATGGGTTATAATATAGTTTGGATTGCTTTATTTGCCCATCCCTTCCACCTGTTGTAACACCACTTTATTTTCCCTTTCTTTTCTCCCTCCCTCTCTTCTCTACTTCCTTCCTTCCTCCTCTCCTTCCTTCTTTCCTTACCTCTCTTCTCTTCTTCCTACCTTCTCTTTCTCTCCCTTCCATCCTCCTCTCCTTGCCTCTTTCTTATTTCCGCCGTCTTCCTTTCATTCTCTCTTCCTCTCTCCCTTTCTTTTTCTATTGTTGTAGGTGAATCTTTCAAATCTCAGTTTATGTTTCCTTGGGATGGTATTTCTGCAAACCCAAATATAATTTGGTATCATTTCTTATTCCCTTACTTTCGCTCATCTAACCTAACTATATATTTTCCCCCTGTATATCTCGCTCTTGAATATATACTTGTATATTTAATATTTTCTTTTCTGTTTCCCCCTTCTTCCCCTCCTTTTCCATTTAATAGGGCATTGTCTGGGTTCAGAACCGAGAGAGAACATTTCTAATGTGTCGCAGGTTTCTGTTTTCCTGAATTGTACAAAGCTTGTCTTGGAGCTCACATAACCATTTGTGCATTTTCTGCTAAAAGAAGGGCAGGAAATAACACAACTCTTTGGGATTAGCTTTGTTTGGGGAGAATTTCAGAGCTTTTTTTAGCACAGGGTTGATATGAGGGGTCCTTGGTGCTCTCTCAGCCGGTGGCTTCCTTGCAGACGTTTCATTACCCTACTAGGTAACATCATCAGTGCTAGAAGGGTTCGTGGAGAGGAGGAGGACTGTAGGACCTTTGGTGACCTCTGAGCTTGGTTATTTTCTTGCAGACGTTTCATCACCAAACTAGGTTATATCATCAGTGTTAAGAGAGAGTTGGGTGAGAGAAGGAGGAGGAGGAAGACAGGACTGTAGGATCTTTGGTTGCTCTGCTTATTTTCTTGCAGACGTTCCATTACTCAAAGAAGGTAACAGCCCTGATGGTGCTACCTAGTTGGGTAATGAAACGTCTGCAAGAAACCAACCAAGCTCAGAGACCATCAAGGACCCTTTCATTTCGGAGTGATAAAGATGTCCCTTGGAAGGCTTACTTGCGCCCAATTTGCTTTGTAAGGCTTCACCTAACGATTCCACTTTCGTAAGCGAGAATATCCATGCAACCAATGTACACCGTCTCCTGCTTTTTGGCACTTAGGTGAAGCAGGAATTAATAGCGCAAGTGGAGCTGTTCCGGGAACTGATGGGCCGCTTACCTCATCACATGGACGGACACCAACACGTCCATGTTCTCCCAGGTAAGTAGGATCTGCGGGGTTCCGAATCCCGTCGCAACCGGTATGCTGTGCATGGGACCAGGCGTTGTAGTTGGAGACGCGCAGCTGCTCGGTGGAGCGTGCACAAATTGGCTCGTTTGCGTCAAAAAACGGTAAGGAACCAAGCCATCATTCCGGTATGGTAGCTGCTGCTCTCAGCTGCCGCCAGTATGGCTGTACTGGTGGTCGTACCGGTCGCTGTACCTACCACTGATCTGTGTTGATCGATCCACCGTCTCCCTTCTGCTCCTCAAAACATTTCGACCCTGGCATTTCCCTGGAATTGGATCTCCTTACCATGCTCTTCCTCTTCGGTTACTCTTCCAGAGATCAGGCACGTATTCGCGGAGGTGTTGGAAGACTACGGGATCACATACACACGAATTCCTATTGAACCGGATCTCCCGCGCTGTGGTTGGATAGAGTCAACGTTGATGGATTTCTACTTGGGAGTGGAGAAGGATTCGCTGGACACCATAGAGGTCTTTCAAAAGCATGGGATAAGGTGGGGGCATCTATAAGAATAGAATGAATGTGCTGGGGGGAGGAGACGGGACCTGGGAGGTCTTCTAGTCCAGCCCCCTGCACAAGCAGGAGAACCTATACTACTTCAGATAAGTGACTGTCTGGAACTGTCTCCATCTCCATAGAAGACTTCCATGGAAACTTCCATGGAAGTTTCAAGCACGGAAGGAAGGGACTTATGACCAATTCTTGCTCTTACGACCGTCACAGTATCACCGTGGTTACGTGATCCGAGCCCTTGTAACTGTAAATGGTCGCTAAACGGATGATTTCTAAGAGAAGGGACATATTATTAAGACAGGCAAGCAGAGGATGTCTTATACAGACAGCCCTCGATTTATGACCAAAACGGACTCCACAATTTCTGTCGCTAAGCGAGGCACCTGTCAAGAGAGTTTTGCCCCATTTTACCACCTTCCTTGCCGGGGTTGTTAAGTGAATCGGTGCAGCTGTTAAGTTACGAGCCGCGGTGGCTCAGTGGTTAGCGTGCAGTCTTGCAGGGCAACCTCTGCTGGCTGCCTGCAATTTGGCAGTTCGAATCTCACCAGGCTCAAAGTTGACTCAGCCTTCCGTCCTTCCGAGGGGGGGTAAAACGAGGACCCAGATTGTTGGGAGGCAAGAGGCTGACTCTGTAAACCGCTTAGAGAGGGGCTGTAAAAGGACTATGAAGCGGTATAGGAGTCCTAAAGTGCTACGGCCATTAGGAACACGGGCACTAAGTGGGCGTGGCTTCCCCATGTTGTCAGAAGGTTGCAAAAGGGAGATCACACGACGCCGGGGCACTGCAACTGTCACAAATACGAGTCAATTGCCAAGCATCTGAATTGTGACCATGGAGATGCTGCAATTGGTCGTAAGAGCGAAAAAGTGTCATTTTTTCAATACAAAACAATAGCAGAGTTGGAAGGGACCTTGGAGGTCTTCTAGTCCACCCCCCTGCCTAGGCAGGAAACCCTATATCGTTTCAGACAAATGGCTCTCCAACACTTCTTAAAGACTTCCATTGTTGGAGCATTCACAACTTCTGGAGGCAAGCTGTTCCACTGATTAATTGTTCTCACTGTCAGGAAATTTCTCCTCAGTTCTGACTTGCTTCTCTCCTTGATTAGTTTCCACCCATTGCTTCTTGTCCTGCCC
The DNA here is from genome assembly GCF_964273705.1 of Natrix helvetica. Classification (NCBI taxonomy): domain Eukaryota; kingdom Metazoa; phylum Chordata; class Lepidosauria; order Squamata; family Natricidae; genus Natrix; species Natrix helvetica. Next base: position 8,461,265 of record NC_138564.1, read on the forward strand.
TCAGGTGCCTTGGAGAATAGCTTGACTCCCTCTTCTTTGTGGCAGCTCCTGAGATATTGGAAGACTGCTATCATGTCTCCCCTAGTCCTTCTTTCTCTTAAGCTAAACATACCCAGTTCCTGCAACCGTTCTTCCTATGTTTCAATGTTGTTGTAATCTGGAACGGTCAACTAAATAAGTCGAGGGCTAGCTGTCTTTCTGAAATTGAAGAAACTTTTTGTCTTCCAGGTGGCCAGATATATATATCGGCCTTAGCACCATGGGGAAAAATATGTCCACCAAAAGTGTCTTAGATGCTATCGATAACGCCACCACAGCTCATTTGGCCAAAGAGGACTCGACATCTCCTCCTCCGCCGTCTTCATTCTTATGCCCCGGTCAAGGACTCCGGACGGTGACCCTCGAACTCATGACCCACCCAGGCTACCCCAGCATCCCACCTACTGGAGGTTGCGGAGAAGGTCCGGATGACTTTTCCCAGTCATGGGAACGCCTACATGAGCTGGAGACTTTGAAGGATCCGGAGCTCCAGAAACAATACAAGATCAGGAATATTCGGCTGTGCGCGTTCAAAGATCTCGCCGTCTGACTCTCCAAGAAGGACGTTCCCCGGTTTTTTAACAATTGGTTTAAAGATGAAGATGGCTGGATCAGGGATGGTTCCAGATGGGAGCCCGAAGACATCTGGGGAATTAATTTTTTTGGGGGGGCACTCTCTGCAGGCGGATATGGCTCCTCCTCCCATTTTTAAATGTTGTCTTTTTTAGTTTGGCAACGGGAGAAACGAAAAACAAAAATGGGAGAAGGAACTTTGGACCGCGATTGGTCTTCGCTCAAAGAGCCGAGTTGGGTTTCCAAAGCTGATGGTCGTAGGATCATGGCAGTTGAATTGGGAGCCATTGCTCGGCGTTGGCTTGATAGAAAACACCAGCATAGACCTGAAGTGTTAGGGGCTGGGATGGCGAATCTATGGCACGTCGCCAGCTGCTCTTCGGGTTTTCCAGCCAGCTTTCTTTGCGGGCACCAAAGCCCCGGAAAATGGCCCCAAAACAGGGCAGCTTTTCGGGCCGTTTTCAGGGCGCTTTTCGGACCATTTTTCATGCCAGCCAGCTGGTCTTGAAAAAACAAACAGCCAAAAAAAAACAAAACAACCCATGCTGTTTTCTGGGCTGTTTTGGAGCTGTTCTTTCGGCCAGAAAACAGCCTAAAAATGGCCTGGAAAAGCCCCCCAAAATAGCAAAAAAACACCCCAAAAACAGGCATGGCCGTGCCGGCCAGCTGATCTTCGAGTTTCCGGCACTCTCACATGTTCCGGTTGGGAAAAGTTTTCCATCATTGTGTTACGGTATACCAAGAAGGTTGAAAATATTGGCAACTCAGGGTTGAAATGAGGGGCCCTCGTTGCTCTCTGAGCGTGGCGGTTTCCTTGCAGACGTTTCGTGACCAAACTAGGTAACATCATCAGTGATATGACCCTAAGTTTTTAATGCCGGATGCCAACTTTGTGGCCTGTTCCCACAAATCGCGACTAAAACACGCCAAGGTTCGGCACACTGCAAGAACCCAGACACAATAGAAACTCAGGTCTCTATTTCCGCATTATATTATGGGATGGAAAGGCATTCGGAAGGATCCAATGTTGTTTTAGGTTGTGCTGGCTTAGTAAGGCGGTGATTTTTTTTTTCCTTTTTAAGTATTAGTAAAAACAAAAAAACAAACACATCCCAACTGTTTGAATAGCAAGTAGAACAGGTTGAATCAAGAATATCACGATCTGCGAGACTGAAATCAAAAATGTTAGAAAAGCTTGTTAGAAGGAAGAGGTGGGGGGGGGGGAGGGAAGAGTTTGCTGCGTTCCAAGTATTTTTTCCCCCCGCTACCTTTAGGAAGGTAGTTTTAATCTCAAAAAAGTAAACAAAAGCAAACAGTTTTGTTTAGGTAAGGACTCTCAGGCTTGAAAAATAAAACTTTGCATTCGGCAATCAAACACTCCCCCATTATTATTATTATTTTATTTTTTTTACACACGCTCAGTTGTTTTGTGCAAACTGCTTGCACCGAGGATCGCCTTTGAAGGTGTTTTTCCCCATCGGTGAATTTCCTGTTTTAAAAGATGAAACTTTCTCTGGAATTGCACACGATGGTCCTGAGCCTATCCGTGAGCCAGTAGGTATATCCATACTGTATTTTTCGGAGAATAAGACCCACTTTCCCCTCCCCTCTTCCTTAAAAGAGGGTGAAAGTTTGAGTGCATCTGGAACAGCTGATTGGGGGTATTCCGGCACTCCCATCCATCCCGCCAATCAGCTGCTCAGGTTGAATAATGTTCTGAAGCTGACCTGGCTGTTTGCTATTTGCTGCAAGGAGGCGTCAAGAGTTTGCGGCAGCAATCCCATTCAGAAAGCACACACAAGTCACTGATTTGGCAGGATTCAATAACTTCTCTTTATATGTAACACATGAAGTAAATAGACACTACCAAAAGCAGGTTTGCCAACGCGGTAGTTCAGCAGAGAAGTTTCACTTTCAGTTTTAGTTTCAGGTATCAGCACAGCATGCAGCTTTAGTACAGAAGAAGCCACGCCCTGGCTCCTTGCTCCCTCCTTCCTTCCTGCTCACACGGCAAGCACTGTTGGTTTCCAAACAGCCCTCAACTCTCTCACACGCTGACAGGACGCCAGACAGGTGAATACCATGGATGCTGCGTTTAGGGACTGATTGAAGTTACAACCGCACTGAAAAAAGGGACTTGCAACCGGTCCTCGTACTTACGGCCATTGCACCAGACAGGTGATCCGGTGCTTAGCAACCAGCATACAAGAGTTATAATGTCCTGGGATCATTTGATCCTAATTCGCGACCTTCCCCAACAAGCAAAGTCAATGGGGAATCCGGATTCGCTTAATGACCATGTGATTAAGAAGTGCATGCGATTCACTTAACCACCATGGCAAAAAAAAAGAAGAGGTAAAACGAGGTGAGATTCACTTAAGAACCGCTTTGCTAAGCCGTGGAAATTCTGGTCGTAAGTTGAGAATGATCTGTAGTAGGTCTCTTAACATAATATTTATACTTTTGAGAAATTAACATTCCTTTGGCTGATTGTCTAAACCTTCGAATCAATTCTGTGACTCTTTCAATTCCTACGAGTTTCCTCTGTTGACACTGAATTATTATTTATTCTTGTATTACTCTGGGACTAATGACAAATTAAACTAGATTTTTTTAAAAATAAAAATCGCCCTCTTTTCTATGGATAAGTAATTGCCTACTAATTAGCTCTGTGTTTGGGTTAGGAACAGCTTGGAAAACTGAAAATTGAGTTTCTTCCAGTCATTCCCCCTCTCCCTGGCATGGTACTGGTCGAAAGTAAAATACTTGAAAGGGGCATTAACAGCGATGGCAGAATGGGCCAGCATTTAGCCATGTTTTAAATGGATGAAAGAAATATGTACTCCTCCTTTTTGGTTACCTTTTGTATTCTATCAACCTATTTTGGGAAGTTTGTTCTTATATAATAGAAATGCAGGGAGAATTTGCTGGGCATTTTAACTAGCTCCACTTAGATTACCGTGTTTCCCCGAATATAAGACATGATCTTATTTTTTTTACCCCTCCCCCCCAAAAAATTAGCGCTTGACCTTATTTTCGGGGAGATCTTATTATTTTTGAGGTGCAGGTTGCCTGTTAACCTCGGTTCGCAGATCAGCTGATCCAGAGGGGGGCGGGAGTTTTGTCTTTCTGCCACACTCTTGCCAATTCTAGCGTCTCTTGGCGGCCGCCACTAAGAGGAGCGCAGTCACTAGGGTTTGTGGGAGTGGCCTCTGCGAGGCCGTTCTGCGTGGATGGCAGGTACATGTGGGGTACATGTGACATGTTCTCCCCCCTTTCCCCCCTGGAAATGGTGGGGACCAGCTACACATGCGGTTAAATATTTTAGGGGAGGGCTTATTTTTCAGGGGAGGGCTTAGTTTAGCGCATGCACTCAAAAGCCCAGTTGGGAGGTCTTATTTTCGGGGAAACATGGTACTTTGACAAAAAAAAACCAAGCAAACATTGGCCAGGATAGATGACAAGAAAGTTGATTTGATTGGGAGGTGAAAAGGAAAGAGAAAGGAGAGGAAAGGGGAAGGAAGGAAAGAAAAAAAGAAAGGATTCAAACTTGGCACACGGAAGTGCAATCGTGTTATTTACACTTAATCCATTCATCAAAAAGTCATTATTTCAAAAATACCGCACAGAGAGCCCTCAACTTACCATTCATTTAGCAACCAAAATTAAAACCGAACGGAGAAAAAGTGACTTGCAGCTGGTTGTTGCACTTACAACGGCATCCCCCGGTCAAAATTGGGTCATTTGGCCTGGACACAAACCTTTTAAGCCATTATATGGCTTCGAAATCTAATCTAACAAAGCTAGTTTGTTCCTACGTACCGTACAAGCAGATGGAACAAACAAAATTGGTTTGAGCGAAGGGGCGAGTCCCATCCGCTCGTATCTCTTGCAGAAATGAAAATGGGAGGTTTTCAAAAACAGACTGGACCACCTTCGGCCTGGATATATGAGGTCTCCTGCCTTGAACAAGGGGGTTGGACTGGAAGACCTCCCGAGGTCCCTTCCAGCCCTAGAATTCTATGTTCTAAAAAATCTCCTCTCGGGTACATCGAAACAGGCGCTCCGCTATCAATCTCTTCTTCAAAATTATTCACAACCTCCCTGGTTTTGTAGGAGCCTCGTGCCATTTTGCACCTCGCTGGAAATCCTACATATTTTGAATTTCGCAGCCCCCATTTGGGGGGTGGGTGGGTAGATCTTCCCACGGGGAAAACAAAAAGGGAAAAGAAAGGAATCTCACAGAAAGAAAGTGGGAGAGGGAGGGCTGTGATATTTTAAGATGTTGTTTGACCGAAGCATGGCTATTTTAGCTGTAGATACAGCCCAGGAAATTACACTTTGGTACCCAGAAAAGGGGAAGATAATAAGGAGACTCAAGTGAAGATGAGTTTATAGTTCAGCAGTGGTTATAGCTAAAGATTGAGGGACGTGTGTTGTGTTATTTGCACAAATGCAGCTGACACTTACGGGTTGAATGCAAGAATCTGACCCACAGGGGAAAAGTTAGTAGATTGTTGTGGTTCAAATTGTGGGAGCTTCATCAGCGGAAGCTTTCAAGAAGAGACTGAACTGCCATCTGTCAGAAATGGTGTAGGGTCTCCTGCTTGAGCGGGGGGCGGGTTGGACTAGATGACCTACAAGATCCCTTCCAACTCTGTTAATCTGCTTAATCAAATTAACCAAGATAAGTAGGGGATTCTGAATGACAGTCCCTTCAATTATTCAATGTATTTTGTGTTTTTTGCATTCTCTGCTCCGTAATCACCCGTGGACATGTTTGCAATTCGACTTGAGATATTTGCAATTTAAAAAGAGAGAGACATCGACTACCGCCCTCCCCTAATATCGAAGTAAAAAAAAGGTACAAAAAAGGCATATGGAACAACTACTACTAAAATAAATTAAAAAAAAACAACATATGTACTTTTTCGATGTCATGCAAGGCAGGATTTTACACACACTTCAGCTGGACAGGTAACATTTGGCATTTTTTTTTTGTTTGTTTATTTTGAATCGGAGTGAGCGTGAATGAAACAAAGTCAGTTCCAACTTTCTGCAAATGAAGACACAAAAGTTGTGGAGATTTTGGTAATAGACAAGTGCTGGTCATCAAGCCTAAACACACAATTAAGGAAATGCAAGTGTCCATTAAGGTTTTTTTTTTTGTTTTAAACTTTAATCGCCTACCAAAGAATGTGTCTAAGAACACTTAAAACAGAGATGTTTCATACCCCAAATGATAAGGAAAAAAAAAAGAGAGAGGAGAAAACTGCCTTTTTTCTTTCTTTCTACTTTTCAAACAGAGGTACTTGGCTGTCAATCTTGTAGTTTAAAATCAAAAGCTGGAGTGGGGGGGGGGGGGGGAGAGATGGAAAGGCGGACGCAAAATAATAGCAATTAAAACTTGAAATGCTATTTCTACGGCTCTCCAACCATACATTCGTTCCCTAAAGATGGCAAAGACCGAACAAAAGATTCCAGATTCCTGAATTTTTTTTTTAAAAAAAACCCACCGGAATGCCGAGAGATCTATGAAAAGCGAAGACATGCAAAAGAGAAATGATGATTACGCACTTGGGTTTGGTTCTTCACTGCGGTTTCACAGAAATGGATTGAAATGCTCACTTAAAAGCCAGGCATTTAAAAAAAAAAACTGAGCAGCCAGGGGAGAATCACTGTGTCACATAAAGTTGCGTTTTGCCCATCCTAAAACGCGACACGACATTAAACAGGGGGGGGGGGGGTTGGATTTTCCGTGGGAAAGAATGTCACACACACCCCTTAACATGGGAGCAGGGATAGCTGGGGGGGTGGACTCAACATCGCCGAATCAATATTAACCCTAGAATGTCACATTTTCATATGCGGCGGTTATCATTATTATTGTTTTTAACAGAGAAAAGGCAACTGCTCAATTTTACAATGGGCGCGCGGGTTATTGCTTAATGGGAATTGCTTACGTTTTGGATGACAAATCGATCAAACCAATCCATTATTTGGAGAAAATTACGCTTTTGTTGTTTGCGCAGGGAAAAAGGAGTAAGTTGCAAGGATTTTTTTGTGACTAGGTTTTTGTTTTGTTCTGCCAGAACTTAAGAAGGATTTCTCCCCCGTTAAGTCTCTCAGTTAGGAAGTATATAGGAGAAGGAGCTGGATTTGGTTGGTCGGTGGGTAGATTAATTCTGTTTTGGTACCTCTTGGTCCCATATTTGAAATCCTCGCAAATGGACTCGAGACCTTCTTTATTCTAGGTAGCCTGCAGAGATACTAAAGAATAAAAGTGAGGAGTAAAATTTAAAAAGAAAAAAAAAAGGGAGGGGGGAGAAAATTAAACTCCGCTATTTCTTTGCTTAAAGAATATTTTGTGCCAAAATTTCCTCTCCCTAAACAGATCATAAGCCACGTGGTACAATTTATCCATGCACATAATGCTTGGATTTCCCCCGTTTAATAAACTTTATTGTAACCACATAAGCCAGATTTAAAACAGATCTGGGGTTGATTCTGGTGGTGGTTTTTCTTTTTGTGTACATACGGCAGATTCGTTATGTGACAAATTTAAGTTGAAGAAAGAAAGAAGAAGAAAAAAAAGCACCTTGGAGCCACATCCACGAAACAGTGCAAAGTTTTAAGACAGGGAAAACAAACAGCTCAATTTTTTCCCCGCCAAATGTCTTTCTTTCTGTTTTCTTAGAAATTAAGTATGCATGGTTTTGTTTTCTTCCGTCTTGGGGGAGTGGGGGGTTGAGGGAGGAAAGGAGGAGGGAAGGATAAGGGGCAACCAAGAAATGGGAGGGGAAAACAAAAAGAGAATTTGCAAAAGGACAATAAGAAATAACAGCCGCGACCTTCTGAATTTTAAGGGCAAAGCTATAAGCCTAAGACTTTTTTTTTCTTTTTTTTCTGATAAAATTGTGACGAGGAGAAAAAGCAAAAAAAAAGAAAAAAGAAAGAAAAGAAACAGCATTCTTTTAAAGTACATTAAAGCAGTGATTTTAAACAAAGAAAGCAGAACTAGAACATCTTAAATTTTTAATCCTTTCTTTACAGATTACCTAGACCACTTTTGATTAAGAAACAGTAGAAAGTTATTAGTTTAACAGCCACAAGTTAACACCAAGAGGTGACACTTGTCAATTTCCATAGAGTCCTGCTTTTTGTGGGTGTGTCTGAAATGCACTTCTTCAGCTCTTCTATCACACATTGCTGACATCAACTCGGTCAGGTGTATTTTTTGTTGTGGTTTTGTTGTGTTTTGTTTTGTCGTTGTTTTGTTTTTTTTAGTCCACTGGTCGTTTTTCACCATATTTCTTTGTAAACTCTTCAGCATTCTTACAGAATTTTTTACGGTCCTTAGAGTATTCTTCGGCTAAGTCGGCTCGAAGGGGATGCTCTGGTTGAGGGTCATTCACCAGTGCTATGAGGGACTGGATTACTGTCGAGAGAAAAGGGAGAAGGAAAAAAAAAGAGGAGAGTGAGGAAGAAGAAAGAGAGGGGGAAAGAAAGAAGGAAGGAGAAAAAGAGAGATCAGTGTGGGCCCCGGATAGAAAGGCAGAACCATCGATTCGCAGATCCCGAGATTTATGGATTTGTAATAAGTCGATTAAAGGTAAAGGTTCCCCTCGCACATATGTGCTAATCGTTCCCGACTCTAGGGGGCGGTGCTCATCTCCGTTCCAAAGCCGAAGAGCCAGCGCTGTCCGAAGACGTCTCCGTGGTCATGTGGCCGGCATGACTCCACGCTGAAGGCGCATGGAACGCTGTTCCCTTCCCACCAAAGGTGGTCCCTATTTTTTCTACTTGCATTTTTACCTGCTTTCGAAATGGTAGGTTGGAAGAAGCTGGGACAAGGAACGGGAGCTCACTCGGTTACGTGGCGCTAGGGATTCGAACCGCCAAACTGCCGACCTTTCTGATCGACAAGCTCAGTGTCTTAGCCCCCGAGCCACCGCGTCCCATAATAGATGATCAAATTTATTTGCCACCCGTCTCATAGTTCAGGCGGTTCTGAGCGGATGGCACTCAAATCCTTGGGAATGGCACAAGTCCTCCACAAATGTTTTCCAAAATTTCTATTTTTTAATGGAAGAGAACTGGGGAAGTCTCCAAACAAGCGACCAAAATGGTGTCGGGTACGCCATTGTGTTTAAATCCGAATTGAACGCAAACGCAAATGAAAATGTTCACCCTGTCATTGCTTTTTCAGGTTTTGGCTCCTCAACTTTGTCCTTAAAGGTTGAGTGTGGCCTTCAAGCCCATGGTTGGCTAAATAAACCACAATCGATTGGAACGTGCTAAAGCAGAATGGAAGAGATTACATTAGCAATAGCAATACTACTTAGACTTATATACCACTTCATGGTGCTTTGCAGCACTTTACAGCACTATAAACTCTCTAAGCGGTTTACACAGTCAGTCTCTTGCCCCCAACAATCTGGGTCCTCATTTTACCCACCTTGGAAGGAGGGAAGGCTGAGTCAACCTTGAGCCGGTGAGATTTGAACTGCTGAACTGCAGCTAGCAGTCAGCTGAAGTAGCCAGTAGGGCTGCCCTCTAACCCCTGCGCCACTTCGGCTCATATAGGACCATCTTCACTGGTATATTTAATTAACCGGATGGGCCACGGTAATGGCGGTATATATTCAGATTTGGGAATGGAGGAATTCTGCTCTGCGCGCGCAAAATAAGGTTGGTGCAAAGCTTTTCCTCGCAGAAACAAAGAGAGAAGCTCGGTTCTGAATCCACACGCAAGCACACGCGTGTCAATAAAAAATGCTGGATGAGGAATATCAAGCTCATCTTGGACTATTACAGGGATCGGCAACCTGTGGCTCTGGAGCCGCATGTGGCTCTTTAAATCCCTCTGCTGTGGCTCCCTGTCGCCGGTCGGCTCCACAATTGATGGGCTTTCGGTTAGGACAGGGAGAGGGAAAAGGATGCCGCACTAGGAGGAGACTCGATGGTGGGGGAACTGGACTTCCGGTTGGCTCCAGAATTCAGCGCGGGAGGGAGAGGGCCTTCCGGATAGGACCTTTGTGGCTCTTTGAGTGTTTAAGGTTGTCGACCCCTGAACTATTACAACAAACCATTTTAAGAATTGGCCGAAAGCGTACTAAAACACCTTATAGCCCCCTAGCTGGGATTTTATTCAAGAGATATGACAAATAAGGCCGATCGTACACGCCTTGAATAGTGGACAAATCGTGTTTTTTTTCCAGACGTAGCTGCCTGGAAGTCTCTCCTCTTTTTTATCCTTTGTGATAAAATTCAGATTTTTAAACTAAGCCAGGGAGGGAAGGACGAGAAAAATCAGAAGCCGTTCGCCCTCAAAAAGGGATCCCATCGCAAGGTTTAAAAAGCCCAGCGTGCTTGTGCTCCGAGATCCTGGATCCTGGGAGAAAAGCTCTTTCCAAAATGAAGAGACTCGTATAGAAATCGAGAAGCCCGAAAGGGAGGCTGGAGAATCTCTTACCTTGATCAGTTTTGGTGGCTGGTTTCCAGTTTTCAGCACTAATTACCGGCAGACAAACCTGCCCCTTTTCATCGATGTTAGGGTGATAGATTTTTGTTTTAAATGTAATCTTGGGAGGTTTGAATGGATACTCTGCAGGAAAGTTGATTTCGATTCTGAACGCCCCCTTGTCGTATGGAGGGTTGTCCTAGGGAGAGGCAACATAGAAAGTGTGAAAAGCAGCCCAAGACAACCAGAGGGTGAATTCAAAGGAAAGCTGGATGGTAAAACGGGAAAGTGGGGTCAGATACACTGTCAGGTTTCCAAAAAATGCCCTAGTTGATTCGTGAGCCTCGACTTACAACTGTTTGTTTACAGTGGCCATTCTAAGTAACGATGGCACTGAAAAAAAGTGATTTGTGACCGTTTATCACACTTGCAGCGTCCCCGTGGTCATGTGATCCAACTTCAGATGCTTGGCAACTGGCATGTACTTATGACAGTTGTAATATGATGATCTCCTCTGTAGAGTGGCGCGGTGGCCTACAGGGGGAGCTCTCACCTCGCAATCTGGAGGCTGTGAGTTCAGTCCTAGGTAGAGGGAGATATTTCTCTCTCTGGGCACAATGAAAATATATCTGCCGAACAAAACTCCGCATTGGCAACAGGAAGGGCATCTGGCCAGTAAACATTCAGCTCCATTCAGTTGCCCTGATTCCGCAGGGATTATGGGGGTCCTTAAAAGAAGATGTGATCCTCTTTTGTGACCTTCTGATAAGGAAAGTCGATGGGAAAGCCAGATTCACTTAACAGCCGTGTTGCTAGCTTAACACCTGGAGTGATTCACTTAACAACTGTGGCAAGAAAGGTTTTAAGAATGGGCAAAACTCACTTAATAGATGTTTCGCTTAGCCATGTACATTTTGGGTGCAATTGTGGCTGTAAAGCTGAGGATTACCTGTAAAGATCCGTCACTTAAAATATTTTTAATATTTTAATATTTAAAAGGACTCTTGCAGCGCGTTAGAATAGGTGGTTCAAAGTTGAGAATGGAAGGGAACAGAAAATCTTTTGTGGGTTTGTTTTACTATTAGCGATTTGTTTTTAGATCTACATCTAGTCTTTTCAAAATATTTCCTTAAGTCTCCCTTCCCTGCTTTTTTTTTTCATTGTTAGCAATCTGACTCACATTATTATTTTTTAAATACCTGATTTTAAAAAAAAAACTCACATATCGCAATCTTTATTAGCAGGATTCTGTTTGTTTTATGCAATGTCCTGAAAAAAATGGGAAGGTGGATTTCTTAATTCCACTTTGGGGTTTTTTATACTGTGTCTCTTGTTTTTATTGTTGTAAATATCTTGTTCTTAGGTTGTCAGCGGCCCGGTTAGTTTATTTAAAGACTTTAAATAAAATAAAAGTTCGCCCGTTGTTAACTTTATCCACAAAGGAAAAAGTTCACACACAGACAGATTCAATACAAATTACAGAATTGTTTACAGAAGACAGAATGGTTAGGAATTTACCGATAAAAGCCTGCAGGAAGGATTATTTTATAAAACTAGTATCTGGATAAAACAGTTGAACGACTATTATTCTTAAAGCAGTGACTTGTTAAAAATAAAAATAAAAGACACCCACAATTCTGGAACAGAATTGCAAGATACAACTTGACATTTTTTTTTTAAAAAAAGCACCTCTATTCAAATATATATATATTTTGTGTGTGTGAATGGAAAATACGCACTCCTTCATTCTGGGACAATGGAGATAAATAGAAGAGGCAGGGAATATTCAATCCTTCAGAATAAATAATTCACTCGCGGACGCAACTTTTTATACAGCTAGTCCTCGATTTACAATCACAATTGGGCCCAACATTTCTGCTGCTAAGTGAGACATTTGTGAAGGGACTTTTATCGCCTTTCACTACTATTTTTTTTTTTTTGAGACTGTTATTAAGCGAATCGCTGCATCTTATTAAGTTATATATGGTTGGGAAGTGAATATGACTTCCTCTTTGACTTTGCTTGTCAGGTGGTCACAAAAAAAAAGACACTGCAACCATCATAAATATGAGCCAGCTGCCAAACATCTGAATTTTGACCACGTTGTTAAGTGTGAGAAAGGATTGTACCATGTGTCCCTGAAAATAAGAGCGGGTATTATCTTAAAACCGGGTCTAATATTAATTTTTGCTTCAAAAGACGCATTCGGTCTTATTTTGGGGGAAATACAGTACTTGGCTGACAATCTTAATTGGGGCTTATTTCGGGGGGTGGGTGGGTGTAGGGCTTATATTACGAGCATCCTGAAAAAACATGCTAGGTTTTATTTTCGGGGAACCTCGGTACGTCACTTTTTTTCAGTGCGGTTGTAATTTTGAACAATCGCAAACTGCTGTTAAGTCCAGGACTCTCTTTCTGTAGGAGTTAAGAGGGACCCGGTTTGGTGCATTAAAAATGTTCCTTAGATGATACCAAGACGGGCAGGGGGAGCATCTCCCAATCTCAAATTGTCTTCAGTTGCCTTTGAGTTCCAACTTTTCAGCTGCTGACAGGTTGTCTCTTGGCTCAACACAAGGGGAACACCACACCAGAGCTGGGTTGCTCCCAGGAGTGGCGGCGGCAGGAGGTTGCACTAACCCGCTCGGATGCTTCTACCCAGAAGCGGTGCGCGTGTAAGCACGAGCGAACCGGTAGCAAACCGGTTAGCAGCCCACCACGGCACCACACGTTTGTATGCTACAATGTGTGCTTGTTTTGACCCAGGCTTCTTTAAAAAGCAAGAAGCGGAGTCTTGGTCCCGGCAAAACCTCTTTTATTTACACGAGTGTGAATTCCTTTCATTCAGTCAGCAAGATTTGGAAAACAGTCTTTCAGAGGAATGTTTATCCACACGCACCTTATCTCGCTGCCAGATAACTAGTTTCCAAACACAGGGCAAGGCAAAACTTGGCACAGAGGCTCTTCTAGTCACAAACAGAACTTTCCACTCTTGGAAAGACCGAAGGAATGAATTGTTTCCTGCAAAAGCCCCCTCCCCATTCGCTCCCCTTTTGTTTCCTCTGGGAGGGGCCAATCACCTCCAAGGTGTGGCTTTACTCCCAAGTCGACCCTGCTTTCTTAGTTGTTCTTGTCTTCTGGCAGCTCTGCGCATGCGCACACTGGGAACAGGCTCCAGCTGTTCCTCTGCCTCACTGCTGTCTAGCTCCCTCTCTGCCTCCGACGCAGAGCCCTCGTCCGAGCTTCCCTCAGCCCCCAGGACTGGCCCATGTTCCTCCCCAACCTCCTCACTGTCCGACTTTGCTGCCAGCTGGCGGGCGGGCCAGTGACCGTTCTTTGTTCTATGTGTCTCCTGGTACGTATTATATTGTCCCTCCAGCTTCGCCGCCTTGATTTATGCTTTGACAAAACTATTCTTGCCTTTATCGGAAGGAAATCAAAGCCTTTATCAAATGAAAAAGCCAAGTCTTAGAGGAGCAGTGTTAGAGAACTGCTTGAAACCTCCCTCCCTTTCTTTGAATTTTTCTTTTGTTTTAATAACCCTGGAATTTGATCTGCAAGGAAAGAAGAAACCGCATGACAACCAGGGGCTGTTGCCTCGCCAAAGAGACACAAAGCTTGAAATCATTTAAAAAAGTTTTAAAATTTATGCGGGGCAGATCTTCAGGCCTGGGATTTAGCTGCCCGGCTACGCAGCTAGTCCTGATGTTTGAGATTTTACCATTTGGAAAAGTGGTTCTCGGGGCCGTAAAGGAAATGGCTTTTGAAACCAAGAATGACAAGTGGGTGGTATTCCTCAACGTACGATCACAACTGAGCCCAACATTTCTGTTAAGTGAGTGGTGCCCCGTTTTACGACCTTTTTTTTTTTTTTGTTGCCACGGTTGTTAAGCGATTCACTGCAATGGTTAAATGGATCCTGCAGTCGGTAAGTGAATTCAGCTTTTCCCGTTGGCTTTTGCTCGCTGGAGGCCAGCTGGTAAGGTTACAAACGGCGATCAAATGACCCCAGGACCGTGCAACGGTCATTAAGTACCTGCCAGTTGCCGAGTGCCCAAAGTTTGATCACGTGATCATGTAACGGTCATCAGTCGTTTCTCTGTGCCGTTGTTAACTTTCAACGGTCACTAAATGAACGGCTGTTAAGTCAAGGACCGTCTTAAGAGAGCATTTCCTGTCCTGCCCAATGCCTGAGGGGATGTGAGGGATGGGTACCGATTCTGTGATAGGGAATGAAATCTAAATTTCTCGAATTAAATTCTACGTTTCCCATATTATGTTGAATGCTGGGATTCTCTGAGGGTGCTAGAAATGCCGTATTTTTCGGAGTATAAGTCGCACCTTCCCCCCCTAAAAGAGGGTGAAAATTTGGATGCATCTTATACACTGAATGTAGCCCCACCCACTCATCGTCCCCCACCCTTTGGCCTCTGCCTCCCAGAAATCTACTTTCTTGCAGCAAGCTGGGGAAAATGGGGCTTGGGAGGCTGCAATAGGCTATAGCAATCCCTGCAGCCTGAAACAGCTGATGATCGGGAGGCCCATGCTGAAATTGAAAGTGAAACTTGCTGTTTGCTCCACCAGGCAAATAGCTGGGAGGCAGAAGCAGATTTTGTTTTTTTCTTGTGCTTCTGTTTGCTGCTTGCTGCAAGAAGGTAAGTCAATAACTATAAATGCCTATAGAAGGTTCAAATTATTAGACTTATTTTTTAAAAACTGCTTTATCATTGTTCTAGATAACTTAACAAAATGAAGAAGCTTTTTAAAATAAATGCTTGAACTGAAGAGGCCCGGTGCTATTGTATCTTCTCTGAAATAGCAGAGAATAACGTATACTTCCAGAAAGCCACATCAATTTTAACAGCATCTGTACAAGTCTAGTCTGAAATGTAACACTACAAACAGTGTATATCGTCTGTACTGTTTGCTGCTTGCTGCAAGGAGGCAAATTGCTGGGAGGCAGAAGCAGATTTTCCCCCCTTGTTTTCCTCCCCAAAAGCTAGGTGCGTCTTATACTTCGGAGCGTCTTATACTCTAAATAATACAGTAAACCCACATCACCGACTCCTTGGTTGCTATTTTATCTGGCCCATTTTGAAGCTGTGAAAGAGTTGTGGGATGCTTTCGTTTTTCCTTCACATCCATTTTTTCCCTTTCTTTGCTGTGGTGTCTTGTTAGCTGCACAACAACGGGGGCTTCTCTTTTTAAGATTTAACCACCGCGCAACGATTTAGCTGTGCAGGGGCTTTATAAACTAGAAATAACTTTTCTTTTGAATGCAAAGAGGGATGGCAGCTAATTGAATTATTCGGAAACCTGCACAGAAATATTTTTTTTCTTCTTCTCCACTCTGGAAAACCCACAGATTCGCTCAACCAGTCCCGCAAGGACCAACCTAAATATTTCAGGGTGTTTTAAGGAAAATTAAAGGGTTCACAAGAGCTCTGGTGCATTTTAACAATTACAAGAGGTTGCTTTTTTTTTCACACTCACGGGAACAATAAGCCCTTGCCAAGTCAATAAGTTAGCTTCGTCCACCTGGATATTACGGAAATTCTTCATTCCACATTTGCGGATTTCTTCAAGCTCCTACAAGCAAAGCAAAGAGGGGGGAAAAGCATATTAACGACATCAGCCAATATAATTGGTTGTAATATTCAGGAAAACGTGTGTGTTGTTTTTACTTTCGTATCTTCTCAATGGAAGTCAAATTGTCCCACAGTTGGTCTTCCCCCGCTTTCTCTTCCTCTCGTCTTGCTACAGGTTTACTATAAGGACGAACGGAGGGAACAATCTGGAAAAGGCACAATTCCTCCGTTTGACTTTTCACAGGGAATTCAGACTTAATAACAGCCGGCAATCTGGCACGATGTGAGTACAGGTAGCCTTCAACCTATGACCCTAACACAGCCCAAAATTTCTCTTGCTGAATGGGACAGTTGCGAAGTGAGTTTTGCCCTGTTTTACGACCTCTCTTGCCCCAGTTGTTAAGTGAACCGCTGCGGTCGTTAAATTAATAGTGCAATTGTTAAGTGAATCTGGCTTTGTTTGTTTGTTTATTTGGATTTATATTTCCCCCACCCCCATTTATTTTGTCAGATGGTCACAAACGGGGATCGCATGACCCCGGGACGCTGCAACCATCATAAATACGAGTCAGTGGCCAAGCGCCTGAATTCTGATCTAATCTATCTAGATCTAAGAATTCAGAATTCTTAGTTAACCGTGGGGATGCTGAAAGGGTCCTAAGTGTGAACAAGGTCATCAGTTACATTTTTCAGCGCCTCTGTAACTTTGAACGGTCACTAAATGAAGCGTTGTAAGTCGAGGACTGCATGTAGAGAGTCACCTTCAGGAAGGCAATGGTAAAAACTCAGAATTTGTGTCCCTGATAAGGTGCTTGCCTTGAGTGCAGTTGGAAATTCAAAATAAAAAGATGACATAACCAGTTTCCCGGAAAATAAGACTTCCCTGGATAATAAGCTTATCGGGTTTTTGAGCGCATGCGCTAAAATAATCTCCTCCCCTGAAAATAAACTCCTCCCCCAAAAATATTCCAACGCAGCAGCAGCCATGAGGTGCCCATGCTCGCCGCCTCCTGCACCTCAAAAATAATAAGTGAATTGTTGTAAGCAACTATCCCAGATCCTTGACAACTGGCTCGTATTTATGTCGGTCGCAGTGTGAGCCCCTTTTGCGATCTCCTGACGAGCGAAGTCAATGGGGAAGCCAGATTCACTTAACAACCATGTTACTAACATAACCACTTGCTGCGATTCACTTAAAACAAATGTGGCAAGAAAAGCTGTAATACTCACTTAACAACTGTCTTGCTTAGCAATGGAAATTTTGGGCTCAGTTTCAGTCACAAGTCGAGGATTAACCCGTAGTGTGTAGCCTTAGTTATATCTTGCAGACCTCCCCGAAAGATCTCCCCGAAAATAAAGCCAAGCGCTTATTTCGGGGGGGGGGGGGGTCAAAAGAAAATAAGACCCTTGTCTTATTTTCGGGGAAAGACGGTAATATAATATAGATGGCAGGCGCCTTTCACTCTATTAAGCAATGTGTGTGAAGAGAGGTTATAATTTCTGAGTAGGCTTCAGCCCGCTTGCATCAATTAAGTTTTCCTCTTAAAATAGCTTTCTCTTAAAATAAAATAAAAAAACCCACCCCTGATTTCTCCTTATAACAACTTTTTTAAAAACTTCCATTTTTTAAACGTGCGGTTACTACATTCGGGGCAACGACAGATTTTAATCAAGTCATTCAGCTTGGCAGATCGTTCTAGAGATAGTTGCTTACAACAGTTCACTAAGCAACTCTTCAAAGTTACAACAGCACTGGGGGGAAAAAAGCAACTTTGCCTGTCAGATGGTCGCAAAAGAGGATCAGGTGCTCCCGGGACACTGGGACTGTCATAAATACAGGTCAGTTGCCAAGCATCTGAATTTTGATCATTTTTGTCACGGAGATGTTGCAATGGTGATAAATGTGAAAAACCATCCTTTCCCCCCCCCCGTGTCGTCGAGGCTTCAAACGGTCACTAAATGAACTGTCGTAAGTCGAGGACTGCTTGTACAATCAGCTGTTCATGCCAGATTGTCACAAAGAAGAGGGAGTCAAGCTATTCTCCAAAGCACCCGAGGGCAGAACAAAAAGCAACGAATGGAAACTAACCGAGGAGAGAAGCAACCTGGAACTAAGGAGGAATTAATTAACAATTAATTAATCAGTGGAACAGCTTGCCACCGGACGTTGTGACAGCTCCATCACTGGAGGATTTTTAAGAAGAGGTTGGACAGCTGTTTGCCTGAAATGATATAGGTTTTCCTGCCTGAGCAGGGGGTTGGACTAGAAGACCTCCAAGGTCCCTTCCAACTCTGCTATTTTGTTAATTCAGATTATATCAAGTGTTTTCTGCACCCAGAAAGGAGCATCGCACAGAAATATTCCCTGCAATTCCTTACAACTGCAGCCAACGTAAGGCAAGTAGCCGTAACTGAAAAACCAAAGAAAAAATTTAAAAAGAACAAGAATGAGAAGAAATTAACTGAAATAAGAATTATACCCTTATCTAGGGGGAAAAAAACCCTTCTCTTCAAACGAGCATGTAACCAACCTTACAGCCTAAAGCAGGAGTGTCCAAACTTGGGAACTTTAAGACTTGTGGACTTCAGCTCCAGAATTCCCCAGCCAGCATGGCTGGCTGGGGAATTCTGGGAGTTGAGGTCCACAAGTCTTAAAGTTCCCAAGTTTGGACACCCCTGGCCTAAAGAAATTGCCCCATGACGTGGGAAAGAAGGACTTGTTTTTTTAAAACTAGGAGCACCACTCCTATAGTTAGCAAAGGCTCTCGTCGCACATATGTGCTAGGCTTTCCCGACTCTAGGGGGCTTTGAAACGGAGATGAGCACCGCCCCCTAGAGTCGGGAAAGACTAGCACATATGTGCGAGGGGAACCTTTGCCTTAGTAAGCTTACTGCTAACAAAAACAGACATTTCTCATGGGCCAGCAGTGTACAAATCTTGCCTTGGTTTCATGGGTGTGCCTGATGCATTCAGCTTTATGCAGGCATTCAGCCGAGTAAATGTTTGACAATTTAGTTGCGCGGGCAAACAGTAATAAACCAGCTTGCTGTTGCCTCGTCTTGAAGGCAGAAATCCAAAGCCAAATTAAGAGTCTTGAATGCTCTGAATTCAAGAAGCGGGGGGGGGGGGGGGGAAACAAGGCGAGAGATCTTAAAACTCGGTCACTCACTGAGCCTGCCAGTTCAGCGATCAGGAATTTCCCAAGGAGTTGGCATCAGCCCCTGGCAGCGTTAAAGACGATGTCGTAATTCTGTGGCTAGGAAAGTTTTAGCTATGTGTCACCCTTTGCTGGTGATAAATATCCAGCGTTCCGTACATTACACTTCCTGTACAAGTTTACGCAGAGTTTCAGCCGAACCCGGGCCAATTTATCTTGCTCCTTTTAGAAACCGAAATGAAAAGAAAATGCCACAGGATACGGCACGAGTCAAAAAGAGGGCTGGGAAAATATCTACAGACCCCTCGCATCCTGGACGCAAATTGATTCAACTTCTGCCCTCAAAACGACGCTATAGGGCACTGCACACCAGCACAAATAGACACAAGGATCGTACAACCATAGAGTGTACTTCCAGAGCGGCATCCATCCTCCGTGCTTTGAAAAAAAAAACCCAAGCAGCGGACGGCGCCAGCAACCGAGATGCCGTTCACGCGAGCGGAAAAGCCGCTGCGCAACCCCTCTCTCCAGCCATGCAGAGCCCCATTCACTCACCTAGGGGCATTCCAAAGGCACCGAGCCGCGGGAAGCGGAGGGCGGCGAACAGGCGCTCGCGTTGCTTGGTGCCTTCCGGGTGCTGCTAGGTCGGTCAGCGGCGCTGTACCCGGCTGGCAAGGGGGGGTGCCGGGGCGGCTGCTCGCGAGCTTGGTCACCTCATGGCTGCTGTGTTGCTGCTGCGACAGCGCAACACAGCCATTCGACCCTGAGGCTGTGCCCGGCTCTTCGGGAACCCAGTCGCAAGGGAGCAGCCGCCCGGCAACCCAAAAATAATAAGCCCTCCCCTTTAATAAGCCCAAGGCCATATTTCGTGGGTCAAAAAAATATAAGACCCTGTCGTATTTTCGGGGAAACATGGTAGATAGATGATAGATAGATAGATAGATGGTATAGATAGATGGAGATATAGAGATATAGAGATATAGAGATATAGAGATATAGATAGATAGATAGATAGATAGATAGATAGATAGATAGATAGATGATATAGATATAGAGATATAGAGATATAGAGATATAGAGATATAGATAGATAGATAGATAGATAGATAGATAGATAGATAGATAGATATGGTATAGAGAGATGATATAGATATATAGAGATAGAGATAGATAGATAGATAGATAGATAGATAGATAGATAGATAGATAGATAGATAGATAGATGGTATAGATAGAGATATAGAGATATAGAGATATAGATCGATGATAGATAAGAGATAGATGGCATAGAGAGATGATATAGATATAGAGATATAGAGATATAGATAGATAGATAGATAGATAGATAGATAGATAGATATGGTATAGAGAGATGATATAGATATATAGAGATAGAGATAGATAGATAGATAGATAGATAGATAGATAGATAGATAGATAGATAGATAGATGGTATAGATAGAGATATAGAGATATAGAGATATAGATCGATGATAGATAAGAGATAGATGGCATAGAGAGATGATATAGATATAGAGATATAGAGATATAGAGATATAGATAGATAGATAGATAGATAGATAGATAGATAGATAGATATGGTATAGAGAGATGATATAGATATATAGAGATAGAGATAGATAGATAGATAGATAGATAGATAGATAGATAGATAGATAGATAGATAGATAGATGGTATAGATAGAGATATAGAGATATAGATCGATGATAGATAAGAGATAGATGGCATAGAGAGATGATATAGATATAGAGATATAGAGATATAGAGATATAGATAGATAGATAGATAGATAGATAGATAGATAGATAGATAGATAGATAGATATGGTATAGAGAGATGATATAGATATATAGAGATAGAGATAGATAGATAGATAGATAGATAGATAGATAGATAGATAGATAGATAGATAGATAGATAGATAGATAGATGGTATAGATAGAGATATAGAGATATAGAGATATAGATCGATGATAGATAAGAGATAGATGGCATAGAGAGATGATATAGATATAGAGATATAGAGATATAGAGATATAGATAGATAGATAGATAGATAGATAGATAGATAGATAGATAGATAGATAGATAGATAGATAGATAGATAGATATGGTATAGAGAGATGATATAGATATATAGAGATAGAGATAGATAGATAGATAGATAGATAGATAGATAGATAGATGGTATAGATAGAGATATAGAGATATAGAGATATAGATCGATGATAGATAAGAGATAGATGGCATAGAGAGATGATATAGATATAGAGATATAGAGATATAGATAGATAGATAGATAGATAGATAGATAGATAGATAGATAGATAGATAGATAGATAGATAGATAGATAGATATGGTATAGAGAGATGATATAGATATATAGAGATAGAGATAGATAGATAGATAGATAGATAGATAGATAGATAGATAGATAGATAGATAGATAGATGGTATAGATAGAGATATAGAGATATAGAGATATAGATCGATGATAGATAAGAGATAGATGGCATAGAGAGATGATATAGATATAGAGATATAGAGATATAGATAGATAGATAGATAGATAGATAGATAGATAGATAGATAGATAGATAGATAGATAGATAGATATGGTATAGAGAGATGATATAGATATATAGAGATAGAGATAGATAGATAGATAGATAGATAGATAGATAGATAGATGGTATAGATAGAGATATAGAGATATAGAGATATAGATCGATGATAGATAAGAGATAGATGGCATAGAGAGATGATATAGATATAGAGATATAGAGATATAGAGATATAGATAGATAGATAGATAGATAGATAGATAGATAGATAGATAGATAGATAGATAGATAGATAGATATGGTATAGAGAGATGATATAGATATATAGAGATAGAGATAGATAGATAGATAGATAGATAGATAGATAGATAGATAGATAGATAGATGGTATAGATAGAGATATAGAGATATAGAGATATAGATCGATGATAGATAAGAGATAGATGGCATAGAGAGATGATATAGATATAGAGATATAGAGATATAGAGATATAGAGATATAGATAGATAGATAGATAGATAGATAGATAGATGATAGAGGATATTTTAAATACAACCACAATCACTCCATGCACACGCTAGTTTTTTTCTTTTTCTTTCTTTTTTCGTTTCTGTTATAATTTTGCACCAGTGAGGTTAAAACCAATTTTGTTGTATTTAAGTACAACGACAATAAAGATTATACTTATACTTATATATACATAAAAGATAGATAGATGATAGATAAATAGATAGATGATAGAGATAGATAGATGGATGATAGAGATATAGAAATATAGATAGATGATAAATAGATACATAGATACGTAGAGGATAGACAGACAGAGAGAGAGAGATAAACAAACTTTATGAGCTCAGCTAACAAGGCTTATTCAATAAACCACAGTTTTAAAGTGACAACAATGCTAGGCCAAAACTAAATAGTGCCACCGGTATGCCAACAATCTTCAGTTTTGCATTTTCTTTCCATCAAACTGCTAAATTCTAAATTAGGATCTAATTTTTTTTAGCACAGGACAAAAAGGAGATGCTCAGATGCTAATGGACTCAACTTCTACTAGACAAAGTTACCTTTCTCTTCAAGATCCTGGTTCACATCTTGGGGGGCACTTCTGAATTCAGGCTGAAATGCCATTCCAATATTCGAATATGCCTGATCAATGAAGACCGGTTACTCAGCTACACTCATGGCTGAAAATATCAGGAGTGGCCGGAGTAAGACATGTATCTAAAGTTATATCTTGTTTCGAATGGTTAAATTCTGATGTTTCAAGCTTCTTGTAAAATATATATTTATAAGTTTTTATTGGACCGGAAAGCTAAGAGCCAGACCGATGTTTCTCAACGCTGCCAGCTTTAAGATGCATGGACTTCAACTCCCAGATGTCCCAGCCTGGCTGGGGAATTCTGGGAGTTGATATCCACAAAAGGTTGAGCAAAAAGAAGGACTAGGGGAGACATGATAGCAGTGTTCCAAGATCTCAGGGGCTGCCACAAAGAAGAGGGAGTCAAACTATTCTCCAAAGCACCTGAGTGTAGAACAAGAAGCAATGGGTGGAAACTAATCAAGGAGAGAAGCAACTTAGAACTAAGGAGAAATTTCCTGACAGTGAGAACAATTAATCAGTGGAACAGAAGTTGCCTCCAGAAGTTGTGAATGCCCCAACACTGGAGGCTTTTAAGAAGATGTTGGATAGCCATTTCTCTGAAACGGTATAGGGTTTCCTGCCTAGGCAGGGGGTTGGACTAGAAGACCTCCAAGGTCCCTTCCAACTCTGTTATTCTATTCTATTCTATTCTATTCTATTCTATTCTATTCTATTCTATTCTATTCTATTCTAAAAGACTTGGTAACTGTCTCCTGCTTTATATCCTTCCATTGAGAACGAGTGAGAACCATCAACCCGTGGAGCAGAAGTTATGGGAGCTTCATCCCCAGAGGCTTTCAAGAAGAGATTGGCCAGAAAAAGGGGGTAGGGTCTCCTGCCTGGGGCAGGGGGTTGCACTAGATGACCTATAAGGTCCCTTCCACCTCTGTCCATCTGAAACTGAGCTACACAACCTGGCTATAAAAACCCATGCAATGGTTTTGTTTCAATGTCTACTCTGTTCCCTGGATCTATGGATTAAGTTATGGATTAAAATAACTGATTGGGGGGGGGGGGAGCGGCCACAGTGCAGGAAGTCCTCAACTTGCAACAGCTCGTTTAGTGACCGTTCAAAGTCACAACGGCACGGAAAAAAAGTTGACTTGGGACTGTTTTGCATCCGCAGCAGCCTCCTCGTGGTCACCTGATTTACGTTCAGATCCTTGACAACTGGTTCCTATTTAGGACGGTCGCAGGGTGATCTGCTTTGGCGACCTCCCGACAAGCAGAGTCAATGGGGAAGCCAGGTTCACTTAACGACCATGTTACTAACTTAACAGTTGCAGTGATTCGCAACTGGGGTATTCAATTGACATCAAGATGTGGAACACTAAAGGAGGATAACTATTATAAGGTGAGAAAACAAATAGAAATAGACTTGGAAAGATGGAAAAACCTACCATTATCACTGAGAGATAAAGATGAATATATTACCAAAATTGCTATACCTATTCCAAACAATACCGATAAAACTAGAGAAAACAATTCTTTGCAAGTATGAACAAAATAGTGGGGAAATATATATGACCAGGGACAAAAAGCAAGAATTAATATAAAAATGTTACAAGATGCAAGGATTCGAGGCGGATTTGGATTACCAAACTGGGAACTGTACTACCAAGCAGCGGGTCTAGCTTGGAGGAAAGAATGGATTTTACTGAGAAATACAAGATTATTGACACTGGAGGGGCATGATTTGCAACTGGGTTGGCATGCTTTTTTCTGGTATACTAAAAGTAGGGCACATGGCTATTTTCAAAGACATTATGTAAGGAATGGATTATTAACTGGTTCGTATTTATGACGGTCACAGGGTGATCTGCTTTGGCGACCTCCCGACAAGCGGAAGTCAACGGGGTGTTACTAACTTAACGACCGTGTTACTAACTTAACAGACGCAGAAATTTGCTTAGCAACTCTGACAAGGAAGGTGATAGAATGGGGCAAAACTCACTTAACAACTGTCTTGCTTAGCAATGGAAATTTTGGGCCCCATTTCAGTTGTAAGTCGAGGATTTAACCTGTGGTGTGTAGCCTTAGTTATATCTTACAAGTTTTCCCAATGCCTGAACGTTTTAATCCACCACCGAAAAGTCACGTTCTGGGAATAAAAGAAAGAAAGTTAATGTTGATCACTTAAAACCTCTGGGAGGCATCGGAGTTTTCTTGTTATTATCCTTCCGTGGGGGGAAACCTTTTATTTATCTAGGGGTTTTGAAATGAAAATAGATTTTGACTACTCTATTGCAAAAGATGATTGCTTGTGGTTTTTGTTTTTAAACCGATAAGGTTACATTTTATGTTTGTTGACTGTTGTTAAGTAAGAAAAATAAAGGAAAAAAAAACCGAAGAAAAGCTCAAACTACGGGTAGTCCTCAACTTACAGCAGCTCATTGAGTGACCGTTCAAACTTGCAACGGCACTCGACTTATGACTGTTTTTCATACTTACGACTGTTGCTGCATCCCCCCGGTCATGGCATCAAAGTTCAAATGCCTGGCAACTGACTCGTATTTATGACGGCCGCAGTGTCCCGGGGGTGGGTGGGTGGGTGGGTCACGCCATCCCCTTTTGCGACCTTCCAAAGTCAATGGGGGAAAACCAGATTCGCTTAACAACCGTGTGATTAATTTCACAGCTACATCAATTCGCTTAATAATTGACGGCCAAAAAAAAAAAGACGCAAAATGGGGCAAGCTCACTTAACAAATGTTTCACGTAGTGACAAAAAGTTTGGGCTGCCTGCAGTCTCTTGGTTTCCTCATCAATTTCTAAAATTGAAGCAGGCTGTGAGGATTTCAGGGAGTGGCAGTTAAGATACAAATGATCTCATCAACAGGTAACAGCAATTTCCTAGCTCCAGTGTCCTTGTTAGAAAAATGAAATAAGTGCAATCTCCAGGAAACATTCACTGTGCTGTCTAAAAGTCTCCTTGTTCTGAGAAGGATGCTCTTATTATTTATAATAAAGTTAACACCACTTTATAAGGCCTTGGGAAGGCCACACTTGGAATCCTGCATTCAGTTTTGGTCGCCACGATGTAGAAAAGAGATGGAGACTCTAGAAAGAGTGCAGAGAAGAGCAACAAAGATGATTAGGGGACTGGAGACTAAAACATACGAAGAACGGTTGCAGGAACTGGGCATGTCTAGCTTAAGAGAAAGAAGGACTAGGGGAGACAGGATAGCAGTCTTCCAATATCTCAGGGGTTGCCACAAAGAAGAGGGAGTCAAACTATTCTCCAAGGCACCTGACGGCAGGACAAGAAGCAATGGGTGTAAACTAATCAAGGAGAGAAGCAACTTAGGAGAAATTTCCTGAGTTAGAACAATTCATCAGTGGAACAGAAGTTGCCTCCAGAAGTTGTGAATGCCCCAACACTGGAAGTCTTTAAGAAGATGTTGGATAGCCATTTGTCTGAAACGGTATAGGGTTCCCTGCCTAGGCAGGAAATTTCTGATAATGTCGATTATTGGTGGACTGCAGCCTGCTTCATTCCTGACAGGGTGGATATGATTTAAATCAAGTCAGTTTAAATCACGATTAAAAAGGCTTGATTAAAATTAACTTGACTAAAATCATAATTTTTAAATAGCAACTGTCATCTCTTTCCCGCAGCAGCTCCTCCTCTGACCCACTGTTGACTGACCTCACAGTCCCAATATTGCCGAATATATAGCCTCATGCTACACAATGAAGCTCCATTTTATGCTGAATAAATGAAATTTTTAATATATATTAAATAGAAAACTATCTTTAGATAAATTTTTATTCCAAAAGCCTTTTATTAAAATGAATTTGATTTTTTAAAAATCCAATTTAAATTAAACAATCTGATTTAAATTTTAAAAAACTGATTTTAATTTTTTTTTTAAATGATTTTTATCCACCCTGATTCTTGGTGACTTAACCACGATATTTAGCCTTAGGTATGCTGGAGTATCACATCTGCAAGGTTGAAGATTCAACAATTCCTGCCTAAAGGAAGTTGGTGTTTAATAACCAGGTTTAGTAACTTCTACTTTGTAATTAATTCTGCTCCCCATATACAACGTGAGATCAAAATCACCTCTCCACTCTGGATCTACTGGGTAATAATTCTGGCTGGTAGCTTTCTTATCAGCCCAACTGCGAACTTACGATGTTCTCAGCGTGAGGCTAAGACCATGAGTAATAATGCTGCTGAGAATGCCTCACAGGAAACGTGAGATATAAGTGTAATAAAATAAATAAACTTCCATTTAGACATCTGTATGCAAATGAGCGTGGGAGGAAGGATGAACTGCAGAATTACAATTCTGAATGCGTCTTCTCTTGGTGAGGTGATCCCAAACTTTTATAGCACATAATTCCTCTTTGTGACATTTTAAAAAAAAAAGTCACAAGTTCAGGAACACAAGCCAGGTCTGTATCAAAAACGGTTTATGATAAAGTGAGCCAAAGATTCAGAAACTTTCCGAGGTTCTGATCGTCTTGTCAACTCTGCCAGGAATTAATATTAACATGGCAGGCTTGAATTATAGAACTAATGAGCAAATCAGCTGTTTAATATCCTGTGCTACTTAAGGGCACAACGATTAAAGGGAGGGGTCCAATTTCCTCAGATAATTTCTGTGATTATAAGCAAACAATGTTTGATTCATTTACGCCTCTGTATCCCACCTTTGTTATTTTTATAAATAACACAAGGATATGTAACATATCCTTACACTGGATATGTAAGGCAGTAAACATATCCAATGTAAAGATACACATATTTGCACATATGTGCTAGTTGTTCCTGACTCTAGGGGGCGGTGCTCATCTCCGTTTCAAAGCCGAAGAGCCAGCACTATCCGTAGATGTCTCCGTGGTCATGTGGCCGGCATGACTCAACGCCAAAGGCGTAAGGAACGCTGTTCCCTTCCCACCAAAGGTGGCTCCTCTTTTTCTACTTGCATTTTTTACGTGCTTTCGAACTGCTAGGTTGGCAGAAGCTGGGACAAGTCACGGGAGCTCACTCCGTTACGCGGCGCTAGGGATTTGAACCGCTGAACTCCGGACCTTTGATGGACAAGCTCAGCGTCTTAGCCACCAAGCCACCGCCTTCCTGGTAGTACTCTGAAGTGTGTTAATTGTATATCACCCTTGCATCTGGGTTGGGAATGTATTAAAATTCAGCATATGTTTTGCATGCAGAATTGCCATGGACTCTTAAAGTATCTTCTCCCTTTTTCAGTTTAGGTATTTCAGGAACTGTACATTACAGGTAGTCCTCGTCTTATGACAATTGAGGCCAAAAAGTTTCTATTGCTAAATGAGACAGTGGTTAAATGAGCTTTGCCCCATTTTTATGACCTTTTGTTGCCACAGTTGTTAAGTGAATGACTGCAGGTATTAAATTATGGTGATTGTTAAGGGAGTTTGGCTTCCCCTTCAACATTGCTTGTCAAAGGGAATCACAGGATCCCGGGACATTACAACTGTCATAAGTACATGCCAGTTGCCAAGCATCTGATCACATGACCACGGGGACGGTGCAATGTAAGAATGAAAAAAAAGTCATAAATCATTTTTTTCAGGCCGTTGTAACTCTGAGCAGTCACTAAACTGTTGCAAGTTGAGGACAACCTGTATTAGTTATAAATGTGCAAGTGAACAGAGGGTTAGAAACAGAAAAGGCCAGACTCTTTAAGGAAATTACTACTTTTGTTGTTAACTGCAAGGATATTGCTTTGACATATGAGTGCCTAAGCGAGCAATTGGAATAAAGCACAGAGTACACCACAAAATTAATAATATGGACTATTATTTGTAAAATCTATTTTTTCCCTTCTCCAAGTTTACAGAAACACAAACCCGGACTACTCTGTAGGTGGATGAATGTGGGAGAAATGTTTAATTTCAAGCAGGATTGATGAGAATTATATCCAATTAGTGACATCATTATTTGAAGTCCAAGTATTTCTCGAATTCTTCTAACTAAATCTTGTTCATGGAGTTTTGAAACGTTAAAGAGGTTTATCCCAAATCTGTAATCCTATATAAAACTATATAAAAGGAAAAGAATGAGAGATTTAAACCTCCTAAAGCAAAAAGCTGAATCAAAGTGTGATAGACAACTTCACATCTGTGCTGTTATGACACGACGTTAGCAAAAGCTTTACCTGAATATTAAAAACAAAAACTCCTATTAACGGCAAGGAATATACCCATAAAAGGCCCATTCCGAAACTTCTAATCTAGATCTTTTTAAGAGCCATGGAACAAAATCTGCAACAGAGCAATGGGTCTAGTTGCAAAGTTATCTTCCCATTTCCCAAACCTCACGTGCTACAGAGGCTGAAGTTAGAAAGTGAAAATAAAGTAGATAGCCTGCTATAAAAAGAATGAAAGTGAAAATGCATCTCAGACTCATGTATGTGATGCCAAAGCGTGTTTCTTACTACCTTCTGACATTTTGAGTTTATGCTTACTGCGTTACCTGGAAATAACCCACACTGGATTATTTGACACAAATGCGGATAGATTTTAACACGTGTAAACCCCATTCAGCTAAGTGTATCGTTATGTCTATACGACTTGTATTTACTCCCTGCCAGTTTATTATTTTTAAGATCCAAACGGGCTGCTCTGTTGCCTTTATTCTGGCAAACCTGTTCTTATGGGATGTTGCACTATACATAATCCAGGAAGTTAATAAATCCACTCCTTTTACATTGTCTTCCTGTGGCTGAACAAAGCAACTCCGGGGACCTGAAAGCTTTAGGATGAGCACATTAAAGAAACGAAAACCAACCCAACCATGTCTCCTGCAAACATAAGTTTTTGCACAATAGCATTCAGCGGGTCAGTTAAGGCTACATTCCCACAATCGTGCATAGTGTTAACCTTAGTTTAGAGGAGTGTGTATGTGATTTAGCATACTGTGTGAAGCAGACAACTTGCTTATAATGTCATTCCATTTACTATCTGATACTAGAAAACAGATTATTTAAATTTAAGAAAAGCTTTGAGGGGCTGAGGATGGGGGAAAGTGCTCCTTAAGCTTGGTTGTTTTCTCGTAGACATTTCATGACCCAACTAGGTAGCCTCCTCAGTGTTAAAAGAGAGTGGGGTTGGAATGTGGAGGAGGAGGAGGAGGGCAATGACTGTAGAGACCTTGGTGCTCTCTGAGATTAATTGTTTTCTTGCAGACATTTCATTACCCAACCAGGTAACATCAACAGCGCTAGTAAAGAGTAGGGTTTGCTCTCAGTTTATATTCTAACCCCACTCCTTGCTAATACTAATAATGTTACCTAGTTTGGTAGTGAAACGTCTGAAAGAGGACAACCAAGCTGAGAGACCACCAAATCCTCTTTTTCCTCTTCTCTTCCTTCTCTCTGCAACCCTCCCTCCCCCTTCCTCCTAGCCCTGCTGATGTTACCTAGCTGGGTCACGAAAGGTTGTCAGGAAGAAAACCACCCAGCTCAGAGACCACCAAGAACCCCATAGTTGTTTTCCTTCCTTCTCTCCCCCCCCCCAACCCCCTTCTCTCCTAGCCTTGATGATGTTACCTAGTTTGGTCACGAAATGTTGACAGGAAGAAAACCACCCAGCTCAGAGAGCACCGAGGGTGGTTGGTTTCCTTTTCCTCAACTTAGAGGATCTCCTGGTGGTTCCCTTTTCCCCAGCTCAGAGAGAACCCAGTCCTCAACCTAGAGGATCCCCTGGTGGTTCCCTTTCCCTCAGCTCAGAGAGCACTGAGGATCTCCTGGTGGTTCCCTTTTCCCTGGCTCAGAGAGGACCAGGATGTCCTGGTGGTTCCCTTTCCCGCAACTCAGAGAGAACCCAGTCCTCAACCTATAGGATCTCCTGGTGGTTCCCTTTCCCCCAGCTCAGAGAGCACTGAGGATCTCCTGGTGGTTCCCTTTTCCCTGGCTCAGAGAGGACCAGGATGTCCTGGTGGTTCCCTTTCCCCCAGCTCAGAGAGAACCCAGTCCTCAACCTATAGGATCTCCTGGTGGTTCCCTTTCCCCCCTCCCCTCCCCTTTCCCAAGAAACGAGATTCTCCCTTGTCCCAAGGAAGGACCTTTGGGCTGGCGAATGCGGGTGAGTGGGGAAGAGAAGGCAGGCATCCCAGCTGGGGACCTCCGAGGCTTTGGCCCAACGCCGCTTTCGTAACGTCAGGAGGCGCCGCCGCCCATCCGAAGAGGCGGGGAGGGGGGGGGAGGAGGGCAGGAGTGGGGAGACGCCCCTCCCTCCCTCTTTTTCTCTCCCCCCGCCCCATTTGAACCCCCCTCCTCCTCCTCGACGGGGGGGGGGCTGTTTCCAAGCTGGGATGTCCCGCTTTGCTTAGTCACCCGGCGGGACCCCCCCTCCCTCGCCGGGAAGGAAGTGAGAGCCCCCCCCCACCCCAATTCACCCCCCAAAGCCCCCCCTCAATCGGCGCGGCCCCGCGAGGGGCGTCCGCACGCCCGGGCCTCCTCCTCCTCCTCCCCTCCCCCCCCCCGCCCGCCCGCTTCAGGCACCGGCGGAAGCGCGGCCCCGTCAGCCGGCGGGGCGCCGTCTCTGAAGCGAGCGGGCCCCGAAAGACCCCGGCGCCCTCCCGCCAGCTGCCCCCTCCCGGGACCCCCGCCCGTCCCCGCGCGCGCGCCCGCCCCGTCGCCGGCCCGGCGGCCTCAGCCTGGATGTTACCTTCATCAGCCTCCTGCTGGCCGCCATCTTGGATCTGCTGCCGCTGCCCCACAATGCATGGCGGCGGCGGCGGCGCTTCCTGGAAAGGCCGGGCGGGCGGGCGCGAGGAACAGGGTGCGCTGCCCCCGAGGAGGGGCTGGGCTTTTGCCGGTCGGGCGGGCGGCTGGGGAAAAGAGGAGGAGGAGGAGGGAGGAAGGGGGAAAAAGAAGGAGAAGAAAGGGGAGGAAGGAGAAGAAGAAGAAAGGAGAGGGGGAGGAGGAGAAAGAAAAAGAAGAAGAAAAGAGGGGAGAAGAAGAAAGGAGGGGAGGAGGAGGAGAAAGAAGAAGAAAGGAGGGGAGGAGGAGGAGAAAGAAAAGAAGAAGAAAGGAGGGGAGAGGAAAAAGAAAGGACGGGAGGAAGAGGAAGAAAAAGAAGAAGGAGGGGAGGAGGAGGAAGAAGAACAAGAGGAGGAAAAGGAGGAAGGAAGAAGAAGAAAAGAGGGGAGAAGAATAAAGGAGGAGGAAAAGGAGGAAGGAAGAAGAAAGGGGGAGGAAGAACAAAAGGAGGAGGAAGAGAATGAAGAAGATGAGGAAGAAGGAGTGGAGGAGGAAAAGGAGGAAGGTGGAGGAAGAGAGGAGAAGGAAGAAGAGGAAGGTGGAGGAGGAAGAAGAAGAGAGGAGAGGACAGGAGGAAGGACTGAAAGAGGAGGAAGGTTGAGAAGAGGAACAAAGTGAGTGTAAAGATGAAAGGGCAAGAACGGGATGAAGAATGGGAAGACAGATGAGGGTGAAGGAGCAAGTGAGGAGAAAAAGAGGATGGAGGAAGACTGAAGATGGGGAAGAGGGAAAAGGTGGTGAAGAGGAACAAAGTCTAGAGGAGGAGGGAGGGAGGTGGAAAAGAGGAACAAAGTGAGGGTGAAGATGAAACGGATGAAGGATGGGAAGACTGGAGATGCTGAAGACAAAGTGAGAGTGAAGGAGCAAGTGAGAAGAAGAGGATGGAAAAAAGATGAAGGCGAAGAGGAGGAAGGTGGAGAAGAGGAACAAAAGTCTTGATGGTGAAGAAGAAAGATGGGATGGAGAATGGGAAGAATGTGGAGATGAAGAAGAAGAGAAGATGACGGTGGAGGAGCAAGTGGGAAGATGAGGCGGGAGAAAGGAGAAGACAGAAGAAGAGGAGGAAGGTGAAGAGGAGCAAAGTGAGGGTCAAGATGAACAGGAAGAATGGGATGAAGGATGAGAAGACGAGAGAATGAAGACAAGGTGAGGGTGAAGAAGAGAATGGAGAAAAAGAGGAACAAAGTCTTGATGGAGAAGGAGGAGAAGGGGAAAATGTCAAGATGGAGAAGAAAATATGGAGAAGGAAGAAAGGGATGAAGGCTGGGAGGAATGTGGAGATGGAGAAGAAGACAAGATGATGGAGGAGGACCATGTGAAGAGGAGGATGGAGAAAGGAGGAAGACTGAAAATGGAGAAGAAGAGGAAGAAGAGGAATAAAGTGATGGCGAAGAAGACAGAAGAGGAGAAAAGGGTGGAATGTGGAGACGAAAAGAGCAGGATGATGGTGAGGGAGCAAATAATGAGGCTGGAGAAAGGAGGAGGAAGACTAAAGATGGAGAAGGGGAGCACAAAACTGAAGAAGAGGAACAAAGAGACGGGGAAGAGGAAGTGGAAGAAAAGGATGGGAGGAATGAGAAGATGGATAAGATGGTGGTGAAAGATCAAGTGAGAAGAAGAGGATGGGGAAAGGACTGTGGAGATGGAGAAGAGGAGGAGGAAGGTGGAGTAGAAGAACAAAGCCATGGTGAAGAAGAAAGTGAGAAGAAGTACAAACTGCAGAGGAGGAGGAGGAGGAGGAAGAAAGTGATGAAGAAAAAGAAGAAGAGGACAATGAAAAGGAAGAATGTAGGGAATGACGGTGAAGAAGATAAAGACGAAAGTGAAATTATTGATTGAATTATTCCTCCATTGTGTATTTTGAAAGAGAATTCTGTTGTGTATTTTGAAAGAGAATCTCGCCTCCGGGGAGAGGGGGCGGTCTAGAAATTTAATAAATTATTATTATTATTTTATTATTAATTTTGTTTTGCAATCTTCTGAAACTGGCGCCTGTTTCCTCTTGGCCTTCTGGCTGTAAGAGATTTGATTTGATTTGATTTCCTCATCATCCACAAACCAATTTCGTTGTATACACGATGTACCATGACAATTAAGGCTATACTATTACTATCTGGTTACATCTCCAATTAATTTAAACATTTTTAAAAACTACATTGGAACAGGCTTGGAAAACTAAAGCCCTCCCAAGCAAGCTCTTTTTAACTTTCTTTTTAACCTCCTCCATATTTAACTCTACCTATTTAACTCTAATTGTTCAGCTATTTAATTATATTATGATGTATTTTTTGTATGGACTGTACACCGCCCCGAGTCCCTTTTGGGAGAGGGGGCGGTCTAGAAGCGCAGTAAATAATAAATAAATAAATAATAAATAAATAAATAAATAAATAAATAAATAAATAAATAAATAAATAAATAAAGCATTTTCTCTTTTGCATTGTGGACCGATTCTTTCCCGCCACCTGTTTTTTTAATAATAAATTGCCTTACAATATGGTGTTTTTTTATTATTCTCGATAGCTTTGGATACAAGATGTAGAAACAAAGGATGTAAACAGAGATATAAACAGATCAGCAAATTCCTAAGGTTCCTCTCTTTGGTTGATAAAAGCTTCATTTGTTTGGATTCCAATGTGTATTTTCTTAACGGCTGCTTTTAGATGCTTAAAAATACGACGGTTGTGTATTGATAGGCGAGTTGTAGGCGAGGATGACATCAGCGTTTTCATAGCAGCCAGTATAAGATTTTGAAGCCATTAATAATCCATGTAACCTATTTTGCAGACGAGCTTAAATTAGCCAGTGAAGCAAAAATAACGGATGGGTTTTTGATTATGCAAGACGCTTTTTCAGGCACAAAACAATTTCACTTTCTTAGATGCCTTTGCATTCTTTCTAGAGCGGAACGACAGGGTATAAATGAAATAAATAAATTAGACATTAAAAATCAAACGGGCAGAGACTGGCGGCGGCAGTACCGTTGGCAAATGCAACGATACGACGTAGTTTGGGGAAGCATCCTGCAAGCCAATTTTGGATCCCCGTAGGGAGACAAACCCTGATTTATTGATTATCTTTGGAGGTAGTGACAGAGTTTAATGGAGGTAGTGACAGGTTTTATTTTCCTGGGCTCCAAGATCACCGCAGGTGGGGACTTCAGCCAAGAAATTAAAAGGCACTTGCTCCTGGGGAGGAAAGTGATGGCAAATCTAGACAGCATACTAAAAGCAAAGACCTCACCCTGCCAACAGTCTAGTCAAGGTTTATGGTTTTCCCAGTTGCAATGGATGGCTGTGAAGGTTGGACCCTAAGAAAGGCTGAGGGCCAAAGAATGGAGGCCTTTGAACTCTGGTGCTGGAGAAGACTCCTGCGAGTCCCTTGGACTGCAAGGCGATCCAACCGGTCAGTCCTAGAGGAGATCAACCCTGGCTCCTCTTTAGAAGGCCAAATCCTGAAGAGGAAACTGAAAGACTTTGGCCACCTAATGAGAAGGAAGAAGGACTCCCTGGAGAAGAGCCTCATGCTGGGAACGATGGAGGGCAAAAGAAGAAGGGGACGACAGAGAAGGAGGTGGCTGGATGGAGTCACCGAAGCAGTCGGCGTGAGCTTCAATGGACTCCGGAGGATGGCAGAGGACAGGAAGGCCTGGAGGAACGTTGTCTATGGGGTCACGATGGGTTGGACACGACTTCTTTTGCCCTCCTTCTTTTCCAGCTCTTCTCCAGGGAGTCCTTCTTCCTTCTCCTTAGGTGGCCAAAGTCTTTGAGTTTCCTCTTCAGGATCCGGCTTTCTAAAGAGCAGTAAGGGTGGATCTCCTCTAGGACTGAGCGGTTGGATGGCCTTGCAGTCCAAGGGACTCAATGCAGGAGTCTTCTCCAGAGTTAGACATTCATAAAAGAATAAAAGTTGAGAAACAAAAGAGTGAGTGCCTTGTAACTTCAAATGGTCCCTGAACAAATGAATGTGAGTCAAGGACAGCCAAAATGAGTGAGTCAGCAAAGTGAGTCAGCCAAATTAAAGGTGCCTTAAAATTCTCAGCATCTTTAAGGTCTGCTAGGATGATGTTGTTTGGTCCATTTACTTTCTTAAGTAATACTCATGTCTACCACTAGATGGCAGAAACGCCTAAGAAATCTAGGGCAGCCTCTTTTTTTCCAGCAGGAGCTAAGTTTTCCTCTAAGATAACAATAACAAAGGACCTGTTATTATTGGAGGACGTTAAGAGAGGACCTCTCTCTCTCCCCCAACGTTTCGGACCTCAGGGACTACTAAATTCATATTTTTAAATCCCACGGACCGCTAATATGATCTGCCTAATGACAGCACCTCACTGAGGAGTCGTTCCTGACTCTAGGGGGCGATGCTCATCTCCGTTTCAAAGGCAAAGAGCCAGCACTGTCCGAAGACGTCTGCACGGTCATGTGGTCAGCATGAATCAACGCCGAAGGCGCACGGAACGCTGCTCCCTTCCCACCAAAGGTGGTTCCTATTTTCCTACTTGCATTTTTACATGCTTTCGAACTGCTAGGTTGGCAGAAGCTGGGACAAGTAACGGGAGCTCACTCCGTTATGTGGCACTAGGGATTCGAACCGCCGAACTGCCGACCTTTCTGATCAACAAGCTCAGCATCTTAGCCACTGAGCCACCATTATATCACCACAAGTCATTATAAATTGAAAAACTGTAATGAAAAATCTCAATCTACATCTCTGGTACCATTTAAAAAAACAACCGCTCTTTTGTACTTAAAAATAGCATTTTAAATGTTGACATAATTCCAAAGGAAATAGAATACAGCAACTCTCACATGACTAATACTTAAGGTTTCTAGCAATTTATTAAGTAGTATTTATATTGTGTGTATTTATGTGTGTGTATTTTTTTTCCTACTGTGCACTTTCAAGAGAAAAGCTTTTTATGAATAAAACATATTGGCCCCAAAAGATTTTTTTTTTTGCTTCTTGTTTCTGTATGGTGAATGGCTTCCCCAGTTCTCACTCTGTCAGATGTTTTCTGATGATGGGGGATGGGGGGGGGGGGAATTGCCAAGGTCAACAGATAGAAGAAATGAAAAAAAAACACCTGTGTTGAATTTACTGATTGAAGTCCCAAGGGACAGACGTGTGAATCTTAAAAGATAATGTTCCTTTCACCAACTAGGTTTTAAAAAAAATCATTTAAGTCAGTATCTTTAGAACACAGAACAATAGAGTTGGAAGGGATCCTGGAGGTCTTCTAGTCCAACCCCCTGCTCAAGCAGGAGACATCTATATACATAAAAATAGCTCTCTCTCTGTGTATGTTCCAGCATAACTCTGGAACTCCTCAAGCAATTTCAACCAACTTGGTACACAGATGACTTACTCTCTGGAAACAAATACTGTGGGGGGGTAAGACACCTCTAACACCCCTTGGTATATGTGTGTGTGTCTGTGTGTGTGTTTGTGTGCTTCAGCATAACTCCGGAATGCCTGGGCTGCTGAAATGAAAAGGTCTGAATTATACTACGTCAAGTCACAGTACTTTTGACAGCGATAGCGTGTGTTTTGTATTCCAGTTCTGTTAAGATACATCCTGTTGTGCCAGAAAACGGCTTCTAATGTACAGCACAGTGGAGTTGCCATTGTAACGGCTTCACAGTACTCCACAAGGGGGAATCCCTTTAATACAGGGTTGGGATGAATACATAACTGCCCGGGCTGCGTCAGGTTATCAGCTAGTATGAAATAAAGAAACTCATCTCCCCACCCCCATTTTGAAACGTAGGGAAAAAAAAAGAAATTCTAAAACCATCTTGAGAGAAGAGGCCGAAACAGATGTCTCGCTCGGAGGGGTGAAAGACTTTCAGGAAATTTCAGCATCAGGTGAAACCAGCTGGAGTCTTCTCTCCCAATCTTTGATCTTACACACACACACACACACACACACACACACACACACACATTTAAAAATCCCAATCTTGCCGGAGATTTATTTATCCCGTTTCCCCAAGACTTGTCACACCTGCTGATACAACTTGACTCACCGGAGGAGACATTGCGTCAGGCCCTCCGCTAAATCCTGTCACTTCAGAGCCAGAAACCGTGATAAATAGTAGCAACAACCCTTCTCTTTCCGTGACTTTCACAGACAAAACCTTTCCCCCCCCTTTTTTTTTCCGGCTGTGGGGGGAACTGGGCAGGCATTTCAGAGCCTGAAGAGATTTTGCCTTCCTTGAAGATTGATAGAGCAACGTGACTTTGGTTTTTAAATGAATCTCCTCTTGGTTGCACGGGGGTCCGTAGTCCTACGAGTAGTTCTTGAGTTACAACAGTTCATTTAGTGATCCAGTAGTGGGTTCCAGATCCCGTCGCAACCAGTACGTTGCGCATGGGGCCGGGTGTCCTGGTCGGGCATGGGCGCTGAGTACCCATGCGCACTCCCACCACTTTCTTCGAAAGAACTGGCAGCTGCGATTTCACACTGTCCTTGATATAATAGCGATAAATAATTTGGAGCTAACGGGTGCAGCCGCAGTGAAAATTCGCACACAATCTGTTTTCAATCAAGGGTCCCTCAACCCAGCCTGAAGGAGGCGATAATGTTCCTGCCACTTCGATAACAATTTTCTTTGCCGTTCCAGCCAGATTCCTGCAAAAATGGAAGTGGGAGGCCTCCAATTTTTTGCAGAGGTCTCTGTGTGTGTGTGTGTGTGTGTGTGTGTGTAGTCGCTGGCCTTGTGCGCGCAACTGCATTTTTGTGTTGGCTTTGGCACGAGTCCTGAATGGATGGATGTAAAATTTCCTGGCTCGGCTCTCCAGTTCCTCTGCTGCTCACATTTCTGGATCGGTGCCCAGATTCTCTTTGCATCTAGTAGTATGTAAAGCTGTCAGATGCCTAGAAGAATGATATTTGAACCCTTTGAGACAAAAGGTAGAAAAAGAGAGGGGGGGGGGAAGGAGAGCCAGATTTCAGGTCAAACGTTGACCCGGTCCTCCCAAATGCGCCACACGGAGTGGAAGGCCTCAAGAGGACGTTCAGAAGTTTAGGATGAAATGCTCAAAACTCTTCCAAATGGTACAGAAAAACTCAGTGAGGTATGAATAGAATAGAAGAGGATAACAGAGTTGGAAGGGACCTTGGAGGTCTTCTAGTCCAACCCCCTGCCTAGGCAGGAAACCCTACACCACTTCAGACAAACGGCTATCCAACCTCTTCTTAAAAGCTTCCAGTGTTGGAGCATTTACAACTTCTGGAGGCAAGTCGTTCCGCTGATTAATTGTTCTCACTGTCAGGAAATTTCTCCTTAGTTCTAGGTTGCTTCTCTCCTGGATTAGTTTCCACCCATTGCTAAGACCCACCTATTCCAAGCAGCTGGCCTGGCTCAACTTTGATCTAACCATATCGCTCCTGACGGGTTTTTAACTGGGTATTTTAATTATATTTAATTATCTAGGGGTTTTTAAATACTGTATTTTAATTGTTTTTATTTATCAGCCGACCTCCTCCTTGTGTGTGTCTCGGTATATGTCTCTGTTATATGTTTGTTTTGTCCACATATTTATTTCATATGTTTCATTGTACGCCGCCCCGAGTCCTTCGGGAGAGGGTGCGGCTAAGAAATAAATATATTATTATTATTATTATTATTATTATTATTATTATTATTATTATTATTATTATTATTATTATTATTATTATTATTGTCTTGCTCTCAGGTGCTTTGGAGAATAACCTCAATCATGTCTCCCCTGGTCCTTCTTTTCATTAAACTAGACATACCCCAGTTCCAGCAACCGTTCTTCATATGTTTTAGCCTCCGGTCCCCTAATCATCTTTGTTGCTCTTCTCTGCACTCTTTGGGGCCAACCCCATTAAAGAGTTCTTAGCTGAGTTTTAGCTGGCTCTTCGGCTTTGAAACAGGCACCGCCTCCTAGAGTCGGGAACGACTAGCACATCTGTGCGAGGGGAACCTTTACCTTAATGTTGATTTAGGAGGCAGCTAAGTTGATCTGAAACACTTCCCATGCTGGGGAATTGAGCTGGGGCCCCTTTTTCCTGCTGCTGCCCTCGTGGTGACTCAGTCCCCCTCTGTTGCTTCTTTCAACCCACGGTGGGTGAAGAGTTTAGCATCTCGGTGGCCGACTGCCAAGTCTCCAGGGCTGCAGTCAGCAGCCAGCAACATCTGTAAGGCATTGGGGACCAAGAACAACAGTAATCATAAAAAGCCAACGGTCCTGGCTGTGCCAAAGGAGCAAAACGTTTTCCATTGTGGCATTACAGAAGGGTCATAATTTGGTACTCTGGATCTGAGAAATGGGCTTTTCCAGTCTTGCAAAAATGATAACAATCAAAAGATATAGAATAGAATGGCAGAGTCGGAAGGGACCTTGGAGGTCTTCTAGTCCAACCCCATGCTCAGGCAGGAAACCCTACACCACTTCAGACAAATGGCTATCCAACCTCTTCTTAAAGACTTCCAGTGTTAGGGCATTCACAACTTCTGGAGGCAACTTCAGTTCCACCGATTAATTGTTCTCACTGTCAGGAAGTTTCTCCTCAGTTCTAAGTTGCTTCTCTCCTTGATTAGTTTCCACCCATTGCTTCTTCTCCTGCCCTCAGGTGCTTTGGAGAATAGCTTGACTCCCTCTTCTTTGGGGCAGCCCCTGAGATATTGAAAACACTGCTATCATGTCTCCCCTAGTCCTTCTTTTCATTAGAATAGAATAGAATAACAGAGTTGGAAGGGACTTTGGAGGTCTTCTAGTCCAACCCCATGCTCAGGTAGAGGTTGGACTAGACCCTATACCTGTGATGGTGATACATGGAGCCATTTCCGAGGGCACGCAAGGTGTTGCCCTGTTAGCCCTGTTAGCTCCAGCGAGCACGCTCCCCAGCTGATTTTCTGCCTTGATCTTTTACCAGTTTTCCCCCTCCGGAGGCTGCCCTGAAGGAACAGACTTCTGGTTTGCATGTTGGACTGTTTTTCGCCTTCCGGAGGCTTCAAGGGCCACTAATATGATCTGCCTAATGAGAGCACCTCACTGAGGAGTCATTCCCAACTCTAGACGGCGGTGCTCATCTCCGTTTCAAAGCCGAAGAGCCAGCGCTGTCCGAAGACGTCTCCGTGGTCATGTGGCCGGCATGACTCAACGCCGAAGGTGCACGGAACGCTGTTCCCTTCCCACCAAAGGTGGCGCCTGTTTTTCTACTTGCATTTTTTACGTGCTTTCCAACTGCTAGGTTGGCAGAAGCTGGGACAAGTCACGGGAACTCACTCCGTTACGCGGCGCTAGGGATTCGAACCGCCGACCTTTCTGATCGACAAGCTCAGCGTCTTAGCCCCTGAGCCACCGCATTACTATCTGCTTTGCTACGCAAGGCTGACCAGGTGAAGGCCTCAAGGCACATCGCTGAAGGTTCTCCATCTACTGCGAGGTGTCCGGAAGGCGGCAGACTCGGAGTGCTGCTTGTCTGCTGAACAGATGCAAGACACGTTTTTTCCAAGCTCTTCTGGCACAGAGTGTGAAATATTTGAGATTTAGCTTGTCGGCTTCCAGGCCATTTGTGAATGGGGAGGGAGGGTAGGAGGGAGGGAGGCACGGAGCCAGATGTTGTGATCAATGTCACACCTGGGATTGATTACGGAAAAGTGAAATAAATGGAACCAGCTAGGGCCAATGGCATTTGGGATGTTGGGTGGAAAGCCAAAATAAATAAATAAACAAACTTATTCCCAATAAGTAGATCTTAAATCTTGCAGGGTAAAGATGGTTATTGCAGTTCATGACTTAAACTTCCTCAGTTTGTCCTTTGGATCTCTTTCTTTCTCTCTTTCTCTCTCTCCCTCTCCCTTCTCTCTCCTCTCCTCTTCCGTAATCTCTCTTCTCTTTTCTCTTCTCTTCTCCCTTCCCTCACCTCCTCCTCTCTTCCATAATCTCTCTTCTCTTCTCCTCTCTTCCCTTCCCTCCTCTCTCTCTCCTCTCTCTCTCCTCCCTCCTCATACCACTTCCAACAAATTCCTCTTTTCTATTTTGTGAAACCCCTTAACAGAGGGATAGAATCAAGATCACGTGAAGGGTTAATACCACTTTATAATGCCTTGGTAAGGCCACACTTGAAATACTGCATTCAGTTTTGGTCGCCACGATGTAGAAAAGACATTGAGACTCTAGAAAGAGTGCAGAGAAGAGCAACAAAGAGGATTAGGGGACTGGAGGCTAAAACATATGAAGAATGGTTGCAGGAACTGGGTAGGTCTAGCTTAAGAGAAAGAAGGACTAGGGGAGACATGATAGCAGTGTTCCAATATCTCAGGGGTTGCCACAAAGAAGAGGGAGTCAAACTATTCTCCAAGGCACCCGAGGGTAGAACAAGAAGCAATGGGTGGAAACTAATCAAGGAGAGAAGCAACTTAGAACTGAGGGGAAGCTAGAACAATTAACCAGTGGAACAGCTTGCCTACAGAAGTTGTGAATGCCCCAACACTGGAGGTTTTTAAGAAGATTGGACAACCATTTGTCTGTGGTATAGGGCTTCCTGCCTAAGCAGGGGGTTGAACTAGAAGACCTCCAAGGCCCCACAACATCTGAAGGGAGCCATTCCATTGATTAATGGTTCTCACAGTCAGGAAATTCCTCCTTAGTTCTAGCTTGGTTCTCTCTTTGATATCGTTCCACCCATTACTTCTTGCCCTGCCCTCAAGAGAATAGATTGACCCTATCATCCCTTTGTAAAGGTAAAGGTTCCTCTCGCACATATGTGCTTGTCATTCCTGACTCTAGGGGGCGCTGCTCATCTCCGTTTCAAAGCCGAAGAGCCAGCGCTGTCCGAAGACGTCTCCGTGGTCAAGTGGCCGGCATGACTCAACGCCGAAGGCTCACAGAACGCTGTTACCTTCCCACCAAACGTGGTTGCTATTTTTCTACTTGCATTTTTTACGTGCTTTCGAACTGCTAGGTTGGCAGAAGCTGGGACAAGTCACGGGAGCTCCCTCCATTACGCGGCGCTAGGGATTCAAACCGCCAAACCCCCGGTCGACAAGCTCAGCATCTTAGCCACTGAGCCACCATATCCTATCGTCTCTTTGACAGCTCCCCAAATATTAAAAGACGTTGTCGTGTCACCCCTGGTCCTTCTCTCCATTCGAGTGGACATACCCAATTCCTGCAACCGTTCTTCATATGTTTTAGCCCTTGGGGGTGCCATGCCAAAGGGCATGCAGTCTCAGAGGCTAGCGCTCTGCTTCCAAACCAAGATTTGAAACCAAAGCAAGCGGGTTGGTCTTTCCCACTGTCACTGTTGCAGACCTCAAGGGTTAAAACCTCCGAGAAAGGTGGGGAGATGTTGGCTCCCATTATCAACACTCTCTGGAATTCCCACCCCACCCTGTTGAGGGAAAGGTTTGGCAAGGGGGCACGAGATGAAGGTATATTTCTGGGCCGGGCTGCACAGACAGGTCTGCAGTGGGAATAGGGCCTGCGGATTTTGGGTGGGTGGGTGGGGAGAAGCCCTTATGCCAAGCTCTCGCCTTCTCTCTCTCTCACACGCCCAAATCATCCACCGAGGCCATGCCTTCCCCGCCCCCCCCCCATGACAAAAGAGTGGGAAAAAAACCCCTGCAGCCCCTCCGGTGCAACCGAGCCCTCACCCCACCCTTCCCAAGCGGCATTGCCAGCTGTGGGAACCGATTTTTTGGTTGGGCTGGGAAAATGCCATGTCTGGGTTTGCACTAACCCCTGAAACCGCAATTCAGGGAACGGTGGTTTTTAGAAGCCCTGAGACAGGAGCTTAAGAGAGGTTGGCGGAGATCCTTTAGCACGCGACGGGGGAATGAGGCTGGGCCCTTGGCACGCAAACGGAGCCGGGGGTTGGCTCATTCAGGATCTCAATTCTCCTAAGGGCCTTCCCTCCCCCCCCACTGACACTGGCAAGGACTGGAAAGGTGGACAGAGGAGATCTGTTCTCACCGTGGAGGAAGGGGGGGGTGTAAAAAGGGGAAATGGAGTTGCCGAAGATGGCAAAATGGACTCAACGAGAAGAATTTATCTAGGGTTTATTTTTTGTTGCTGTTTCCAGTTGGAAACTGCTTCTGGACTTTATGTTTGAAATGGGGGGGGGGATGAAATTTGGGGGTTTGACCGCCCCGAGTCCCTTCTGGGAGAGGGGCGGTCTAGAAATCAAATAAAAGTTAAAGTTAAAGATGAGATTGACGTTGTTACAGGAATGGTTTAAATAAGGTAGAAATGTAAAGCAAAAGGCTTAAAATGTATTTTTTCTGTATAGGGCGGAACTGAAAAAAGTTGGAAGCGCTTCTTTCCTTCCTTCCCATCTTTCTTTCCTTCCTTCTTTCTTTTTCTCTTTCTTTTTCTCTTTTCTTTCTTTTTTTCTTTCTTCCCTCCCTCCCTGTTTTTCTCCTCCCTCCCTTCCCATCTTTCTCTTTCTTTCCTTCCTTTTCTCTTTCTTTCCCTTTTTTTCTTTCTTTTTCTCTTTTTTCTTTCCTCCCTCCCTGTTTTTCTCCTTCCTTCCTTCCTTTGCATCTTTCTTTCTTTCACTTTTTCTTTCTTTCTTTCTTTCTTTCCTTCTTTTTCTCTTTCTTTCTTTTTTCTTTCCTCCCTCCCTCCATTTTTCTCCTTCCTTCCTTCTTCCTCCCTCCCTCCGTCCCTTTCCTGATAATGCTCCAAAAAAACCATATTTATATGTTGTATTTGTGCTTATAAATAAATAAAGGGAGACTAGTATAGATCTATTTCAAGCTATTTAGCTCTCATCAGCTAGCCATACCCTTACTGGGATTTGGGATTATCTATCTATCTATCTATCTATCTATCTATCTATCTATCTATCTATCATCTATCTATCTATCTATCTAT
Source organism: Natrix helvetica (assembly GCF_964273705.1). Taxonomy (NCBI): domain Eukaryota; kingdom Metazoa; phylum Chordata; class Lepidosauria; order Squamata; family Natricidae; genus Natrix; species Natrix helvetica. The sequence continues at coordinate 8,505,426 of NC_138564.1, forward strand.
CTATCTATCTATCTATCTATCTATCTATCTATCTATCTATCAATATAGATAGATAGATAGATGATAGATAGATAGATAGATAGATAGATAGATAGATAGATAGATAGATGATAGATAGATAGATAGATAGATGATAGATGATAGATGATAGATAGGTAGGTAGGTAGGTAGATAGACAGACAGACAGACAGACAGACAGACAGACAGACAGACAGACAGACAGATAGGCTATAGATAGATAGATAGATAGATAGATAGATAGATAGATAGATAGATAGATAGAGATAGAGATATATATCCCACTCCAGGCATTACAGTTTCTAGATAGATAGCAATACAGCGCAAAAGTATTCACAATTGGGAAGGAATGAAGTAGATTTTGAATTCCCTTTACTTGAATGGGGAAATGGGACAGCATTATTTTAAAAAAAGGACTTTACAAATTAAAATAATCTTTTCTTTCTCATTTGTGCTGTCCAGATCTTCTCTGAAGTTTGATGTAACTCATCCTTGTTTCAGGAAACGAGGCTTGTGTTGCTGAGGGAAATGAACCCGTGGCCAATCCCTTGTGATTTAGGATGCTTGAGGGAAGAGCAAGGGCTCTCTGCAGAGTGGTATAAAAATAACAAAAATAATTACACGGAGGAACAGTAAGGATAAATAGAGTTTGGAGCTCTAGAATTATGGTGGGATGCAGTCCGGTTGCAGATCGGATGAGGGCTATGTAGAAAGCATTGAACTGTCTAACAAAATGAAATTCAACGGTGAAAAGAGTAAGGTTCTACATTTAGGCAAGAAAAAACAAAACAAAACAAAATGCACATTACTGTGATATATATCAATATATACAATACAATACAATACAATAGTAGAGTTGGAAGGGACCTTGGAGGCCTTCTAGTCCAACCCCCTGCCTAGGCAGGAAACCCTATACCGTTTCAGACAAATGGCTATCCAACATCTTCTTAAAGACTTCCAGTGTTGGGGCATTCACAACTTCTGGAGGCAACTTCAGTTCCACTGGTTAATTGTTTTCACTGTCAGGAAATTTCTCCTCAGTTCTAAGTTGCTTCTCTCCTTGATTAGTTTCCACCCATTGCTTCTTGTTCTACCCTCAGGTGCCTTGGAGAATAGCTTGACTCCCTCTTCTTTGTGGCAACCCCTGAGATATTGGAACACTGCTATCATGTCTCCCCTAGTCCTTCTTTCTCTTAAGCTAGACTATTTTAAAGCTAGACTATATTAAATGAAACATGTTGTAATTGGTACTAACCTTTGTAAAAAATGTGGCACAGATAATAAATAAAAATAAAAGGCCGCTCTTGATCTTGAGGCCGTAGGCTGAAGCCTAGTTAGCCTATAGGAAAATCCGGCCCTGCTTGGCTCAATAGGAGTAACTGTGAGAAGGATCTTGGACTCCTAGTTGGAAATTCCCTTAAATAGGAGCAGAAGTTGCCTCCAGAAGTTGTGAATGTTCCAAGAAGATGTTGGATAAGTATTTCTCTGAGGTGGTGTAGGGGATCAGGGGTCTAAAACATGTGACGAATGGTTGCATTGGTATGTCTAGTCTAATGAAGAGAAGCAGAGAGGGAGATAGGACAGAAATCTTCCAATATTTTAGTGATTGGCAAAGAGAGGAGGAGGAGGAGGTCATCGTATTCTCCAAAGCATCTGAGGGCAGGATAAGAAGCAATGGAGAGAAGCCACCTAGAACTGAGGAGGAATTTCCTAACAGTGAGAACAATTAATCTATGGAACGGCTTGCCACCAGAAGTTGTGAATGCTCCATCACTGGAAGTTTTTAAGAAGAGATTGGATAGCCATTGGTGGGAAATAGTGTAGGGCAGTGTTTCTCAAACTTGGCGACTTTAAGTCCTGTGGACTTCAACTCCCAGAATTCCCCAGCCAGTTTGAGAAACACTGGTGTAGGGGATGAGCAAACCAGGGGATTGGATTAGAAGACCTCCAAGGTCCCTTCCAAATCTATCCTTCTGCATGCTGTAAATGCAGAGATTCAAAGACAGTTAGACCTCTCAAGCTTGCAATGCATTAATCTTCGCGAAAGTGACACGGTGGCTCAGTGGCTAAGACGCTGAGCTTGTCGGCCGTTCGAATCCCTAGCGCCACGTAACGGAGTGAGCTCCCGTCACTTGTCCCAACTTCTGCCAACGTAGCCATTCGAAAGCACGTAAAAATGCAAACATAAAAATAGGAACCACCTTTGGTGGGAAGGTAACAGCGTTCCGTGCGCCTTCGGAGTTGAATCATGCCGGCTACATGACCACGGAGACATTTTTGGACAGGGCTGGCATTTTGGCTTTGAAACGGAGATGAGCACCGCCCCCTAGAGTCAGGAATGACTAGTACAGATGGGTGAGGGGAACCTTTACCTTAATCCTTGTGAAGAAGACAGAAAAAAAAAGGGGGGGGGAACAGGACCTTGGACAGTTCCATGATGTTTGTTGACTGACCTACCTTTTGGGCAACTGGGAGATGTTGTCCTAGCCAAACTTCTAAACTAAATGAAGCTTCTATAGATTGCCAGATTGTGTAACCTGGCCCATTTCTGCCTCTTGGGGCAAACCCTTTGGAGGTTCACCTAATTTTGCAGAATCAACTTTTAGGTTGTCTTGTGAGATGGAGAGGATTGAATGATGGAAAAGTTGAGTCCTTCCTTCTTCAAGAATTTTCTTCTGATCCCCTTGTGTTGATTTCTGTCTTCTGCAGTCCTCCAACAATTAAATAATGTACAGGTCATCCTCAACTTATCTCTTTTATTGTTAAGATCTTTCCAGGATCCCCGTGCTTACGTGATCAAAATTCAGACGCTTGGCAACTGGCATGTACTTATGGCTGCTGCAGTGTCCCAAGATCCTGCGATCCCCTTTTGCGACCTTCGGGCAAGCAAAGTCAGTGGGGAATCCAGATTCACTTAATAACCGGGTTACTCACTTAACGACTGCGGTGTTTTACTTAACAACGGAGGCAAGAAAGGTCATAAAATGGGGCTGAATTCACTTAACCTGAATTGCCTCACTTAACAAATTTTCACTTAACAAATTTTGGACTCAATTGTAAGATGAAAACCAAGCTTTAAATCTAGGAAAATTCTGACTTAAATCCGTACAACGCAGACCAAGTGAATTCTGGGAGTTGAAGTTCACATATCTTAAAATGGCCCATGTCAAGTAACACCTCTATGAACAAGGGGTCGCCAACCTTTCGCACCTCAGGGATCACTACATTCATAATTTTAAATCCCGCAGACTACTAATATGATCTGGCGAATGACCGGCTGGGTGGGCGTGGCCAACTTGATGTCACTCACATTGAGGGGCGCCTCGCCAGCCTCAATTTGCCCCTCCCCTCCCAGCTACCGCTCGCCTGCCCGCCTGGGCTCCTTAGGGTCCCAACAGGAAGCAGTTGCTGGAACTAAGCAGCCACCAGGAGAAAGAGTTGGCAAAACAGCTCAGTTCAAATTGGATCTGACCGAGGAGGCTCAGCAGAAGCACCTCGCTGAGGACTACCAGCATGGGCTTTCGAAGCAGAGGGAAGACCTGCAGGAGTGCAAGGCCAGGTGCCGGCACTTGGAGGCTCAGTGGGCTGAGATGGTCAGCCAGTTCCAGGCCATGATGCAATCCCACTGGAACGAAGCCCTCCGGCTCTTCGCCATCAGCAGCGCTTCCCTCCAGCCTTCACCCAAAGCCCCCCACCAGGAGGCCAAAGCAGACCCCAAGTCGGAATTCCTGCCCCCCTCCGACCCACACAAAAAGACCCCGACGGGGGAGACTTTCTGAAGCAACGCAATCCTTCACTGCACGTGTCCGTCCCAGGGGACGTAGTTTGAGGACCCCTGTTTTAGTGCAAGATAAAAAATGCAGATAATTCTTCTGTGGAGCACCCAAATTTTCTCGCGGACCCCCAGTTGGTGACCACTGCTATAAACGATGCTTCCCAAACTGTAAAGATGCCTTGACGTCTCGTTTGAAAGACGGACGCCGGCGCGGCTTCCTGTGTCTTTCGTTTCTTTTTTTCCAACTTGTTATCCAAGCAACGATGATATTAAAACCATTTGCAATAAAGCAGAGATAAGGAGAGAGGTTGGAAGTGGACCGGCCATGGGGGTGGGGGAAAGGGGCGCTTGCAGAGAAGGAAAACTACCAGATGTCTGATGGCATTTCCTGCTTTCTTCGAGCCTTAAGCATGAGACAGAGACGGGTGTTTGAAATGCCAGAGCTTTCCCTGATCCAAGAGTGCTTTGTCATTTGAGCGAAGGCCCTCCGGCTTCCCGGGACGTTTTTTTTTCCCCCTGCCAGCCTTCATTTCTGGAAAACTCAACCCTTCAACACGGGGTAACGAATTGCCTCCTTTAAATCTTGACATCTCCCTCGGCTTTCCTGTCCCCCCTTTTTTTCGTGTGTGTGTGTGTGTCGAATGGATTCCTCCTTGTTTTAAATTAACATCAGCCAGGCCGCAAGCAAGACATCATCTTGGCTAAGACAGGAGAGATCGGTGGTGCCAGATTTTCACATTCCTCAAAGACACAACCTGCCAGAGGCAGACAGAGGCAGGGCTTCCAGGAAAACGGTAGAGAAATAGAGGGCCATCCTCGGCTTACGGCCTCCATCAAAGGTCCAACCTTTCGGGGGTTAAGCGAGGCATTTGTTAACGGAGTTTTGTTCTGTCTGACGGCCTTTCTTGTCACCGTCGTAAAGCGAATCGTTGCAGTTGTTCAGTTAATAGTGAATCTGTCTTCCCAGTTGACTTTGCTTGATAGAAGGTCGCATGGTAATACAATACAAAACAATAGCAGAGTCGGAAGGGACCTTGGAGGTCTTCTAGTCCAACCCCCTGCCTAGGCAGGAAACCCTATACCGTTTCAGAGAAATGGCTATCCAACATCTTCTTAAAAACTTCCAGTGTTGGGACATTCACAACTTCTGGAGGCAACTTCTGTTCCACTGATTAATTGTTCTCACTGTCAGGAAGTTTCTCCTCAGTTCTAAGTTGCTTCTCTCCTTGATTAGTTTCCACCCATTGCTTCTTGTTCTACCCTCAGGTGGTTTTCAGAATAGCTTGACTCCCTCTTCTTTGTGGCAACCCCTGAGATATTGGAACAATGCTATCATGTCTCCCCTCGTCCTTCTTTTCATGAAACTAAACATACCCAGTTCCTGCAAGTGTTCCTCATATGTTTTAGTCTCCAGTCCCCTAATCCTCTTTCTTGCTCTTCTCTGCACTCTTTCTAGAGTCTCCACATCTTTTCTACATCGTGGCGACCAAAACTGTATTCCAAGTGTGGCCTTACCAAGGCCTTATAAAGTGGTATTAACACTTCACGTGATCTTGATTCTATCCCTCTGTTGATGCAGCCTAGAACTGTGTTGGCTTTTTTGGCAGCTGCTGCACACAGCTGGCTCCTATTTAAATGGTTGTCCACTAGGACTCCAAGATCCCTTTCACAGTTACTACTATTGAGCAAGGTACCACCTATACTGTACCTGTGCATTTCGTTTTTCTTGCTTAAATGTAGAACCTTACTCTGTAAGTAAGCACGTAAGTTTGAACGGTCACGAAATGAGCTGCTGTAAGTCGAAGAACATCTGCAGAATCTGGATTTTACAGACATTTGCATTTAACGGACAAGCCCTGAGATGGCCAGTCAAACTGAGGTTCTACCAATATTATTAGTGTTAGGATCAATTAGTGTGCAAGAAAAGCGTCATGAAATACCCACCGTGCTCAGGTTGGCCAATGCTTGGAGGCCTATCGTAGGAAAGAAGGTGACAATTTGTTCTCCAAAACATCTGAGAGCAGGACAAGAAGAAATGGGAGGAAAGTCTTCAGAGGAAGACCCCAACCAAGAAGGAATTTTCTAATAGTAAGAACAATTAGTTGATGAAACGCCTTGCCACCAGAAGTTGTCGATGATCCAAAACGAAAGGCTTACAAGAAAAGATTGGACATCAATTTGTCTGGGATGGTATAAGAACTAATAAAGGAGAATATTTGTAGCTCATCTTCTGTTCCATGGGTTGATTGTTCTCACTGTCAGAAAAAATTCTTCTTATTTCTAGGTTGAATCTCTCCTTGATCAATTTTCATCCGTTATTCCTTGTCTGGCCTTCGGGTGCTTTAGAAAATAGCTTGGCCCCCTCCTCTCTGTGGCAGCCCCTCAAATGTAAAAAAGATGTGGAGACTCTAGAAAGAGGGCAGAGAAGAGCAACAAAGAGGATGAGGGGACTGGAGGCTAAAACATATGAAGAACGGTTGCAGGAACTGGGTAGGTCTAGTTTAATGAAAAGAAGGACTAGGGGAGACATGACAGCAGTCTTCCAATATCTCAGGGGTTTCCACAAAGAAGAGGGAGTCAAGCTATTCTCCAAAGCACCTGAGGGTAGAACAAGAAGCAATGGGTGGAAACTAATCAAGGAGAGAAGCAACCTAGAACTAAGGAGAAATTTCCTGACAGTGAGAACAATTAATCAGTGGAACAACTTGCCTCCAGATGTTGTGAATGCTCCAATACTGGAAGTCTTTAAGAAGATGTTGGATAGCTATTTGTCTGAAGTGATGTAATGTTTCCTGCCTAGGCAGGGGGTTGGACTAGAAGACCTCTAAGGTCCCTTTCCAACTCTGTTATTCTATTCTATTCTAAATATTGGGAGACTGCTATCGTTTCTCCTCTGGTCCTTCTCTTCACTAGACTAGCCATGCCCAGTTCCTACAATCGTTCATCCTATGGACGAGAAGACTCCCCCCCTCCCAAGACACTTTTCCACCCTATGATTCTAAGTACAGAGTATTACAACAAAGAGGGAAAGAGGTTTCTATGAGCCAGCAATTTTTTTTGGGGGGGGGGGGAGGTTTTGTAATCCAATTGTGCTCAACAACAGCTTCTACCTGTCTTGCAAACCTGCTTTGGATCAAAATTAAGGCCTTGGTCTCGTTTCTGATTTCTACTCCTTAAGATGTCAACAACTTTCTTTGAGACAGGAGTCGGGCCAGAAAAACAGCTTCAAGAGAGGGTGGGTGAAAGAGAGCAGAATAAACGAGGAGGGGGAGGGAAGGCAGTGAACTTGACAACCTGCAAAAATTCACCCCGGGGTGAAACCTCGGCAAACAAGAGATGGGCCAGGTGTGGCTAGAAGCAGGAGTAAAACTAGCTCTACCTGTGAGACCTTTCCAATGCCAACATTTAATTTCTGAAGGACTGAAGCATAGGTAAGTCCTCGACTTACGGGAGTTTATTTTAGTGACCGTTCAAAGTTACCACAGCATTGAAAAAAAGGATCTTATGGCAGGATCTTTTTTTTTACAGGCACAACCTTCGCCACGTCCCTGCGATCACGCAATCGAAACTCGCTGTGTCCCGAGGTCGTGTGATCGCTTTTTAGAACCTTCTCATCAGCAGAGTCGACGGGGAAGCCAGGTTCACTTAACAACCAAGGGACTAACTTATCAACTGCAGGGGTTCACTTTAACAACAAAGCCAAGGAAAGTTGTAAAATGGGACAGAACCTACTTAACAAATGTCTCGCTTAGCAACAGAGATTCTGGGCTCAATTGTGGACGTAACTCCACAAAACTATCTATAGGGGTCTACTACATCTAGTTTATATATTTTCCCCAAAAATATATATGGGGGAAGTCCTCATATTATCTATCTATCTATCTATCTATCTATCTATCTATCTATCTATCTATCTATCTATCTATCTATCTATCTATCTATCTATCTATCTATCTATCTATCATCTATCATCTTTCTTTCTTTCTTTCTTTCTTTCTTTCTTTCTTTCTTTCTTTCTTTCTTTCTTTCTTTCTATCTATTTTCTATCGTCTGTCTGTCTGTCTGTCTGTCTGTCTGTCTATCTATCTATCTATCTTCTATCTATCTATCTATCTATCATCTATTTTCTATCTATCTCCTGTCTGTCTGTCTGTCTGTCTGTCTGTCTGTCTATTATCTATCTATCTATCTATCTATCTATCTATCTATCTATCTATCTATCTATCTATCATCTATCTATCATCTATCTATCTATCTATCTCCTGCCTTTATTTTTATTAATTTTGTTTGTATCTCTCTATCAATAATTTCTATTGAAATTATCTGTTATCTATTCTCTCTCTCATCTATCATCTATCTATCTATCTATCTATCTATCTATCTATCTATCTATCTATCTATCTATCTATCTATCTACCTACCTACCTACCTACCTATCATCTATCTCGCCCCCCCGCCCCGCCCCCGAGAGACAAAAAAAAAAGAGAGAAACCTGTTGCGTGCAGAGGGCTCTGGTTTTAAGAGGGTGCAGGGTGACCCACTGCAGGATGGAAAATCAGACTGGCAAATTTACAGCCATTGCAACACGAATCTCTCCTGACTCCAAAGTAAAAAAAAAAAAAGTGGTTTTACCACTTCCCCTAAAATGTAAAACGAGCCAGATTTGGAGGGAGGGTCACTGCCTATCCCCAAGTTTTTCTTTCTTTCTTTTTCATTAAAAAACCCCCCACCCACCACTCCCCCCCCCCAAAAAGGGGTGTTCCACCTTCAGAAATTATGTCATTGGAAAGACATACTGCTGACTCCCATCCAGACGGTGACTCAGGATTAAGCAATTTGGGTCTTTGTTGTATATTTCACCCCGAGGGGGGTGGGGGGCTTTGAAAAAAAAAAGGGGGACGGCTGAGATCATCCTCCTGGCCAGACCAGTTTGGGGCTACATCTCCCACCCACACCCCACGCCCCAAACCACCCACCGATGGGAGTCGTAGATCAGCAGATCTCAAAAAGACCCGAGGTTTGGAATCATTCATGCTGGCAAGAAAATTTGGCCACGATAAAAAAAAATTTTTTTAAGCTATGATTATGACAATCTTCTTCCTCAGAAAAAGGACTGTCATTTCCTGAGAATCTGGGCAGGAATTGGGTGTTTGTTTATTTTTTTTAATAATCCCAGGTTCAGAGCATCCAGCTGGGGACGTTGGGATATAATTTACTGACCTTGGAAAGCAGAGATTAGAAAATGCTCTCATCCCAGGGTAGAGGTGGGAGAAGTACTTAACAATAGTGGCCAAAATTGTGGAAACCTTTTGGGGAAAGTGTATTTTTGAGGTTTGATGGCTAATAACACTACTTTTATTTTTGAGTAGCACCATAAAATCACATCAACGGAAAGATAATTTAATCAAGGATGTAATGCAACAAAGTTCGTTCAATTATCGGTATTCTATGAAAGTTAGAGCCAAATATAGCCAGCGATAAAACCCAGTTAACAGAAGCCATCATTCAATCTTGGCTTCACATTATAACAGCTGCAGAACTAAAAGACTTAGTCCACTCCATGGGAAGACGCTGTAAGGCCGTAATTCATGCTAAAGGTGACCCAACTAAGTATTAACTGACACGGTGATCATTTTTGTATATCTCGTTTTTTCTACGATGATCATTTTTGTATATCTCATTTTGTATACATGTTTCACTTTTCTTCTTCATAACTGCTATTCTAATGGCAAATCCTTCATAAAGGTTATTGCATTACATTCTTGACTAAATTATCTTTCCGTTGATATGTAATTTTATGGTACTACTCCAAAATAAAGGGGCGCTATTAGCCATCTTCAAAAATACTGTAAACTTTTCCAAAAGGTTTCCACAATTTTGGCCACTACTGTAAGTTTGACTTACAGTCAAGAAGCGGATGAAGTTAGAGACAAAGATTTAGGAGAGGAATTGAGGAGGCAAGTCAATAGTGAAAGCACAGCAACCAAAGTACTGAAGCGGGCAAAGGATGATGGATAGATGATTTCTCTTTTTTTATTGTTCTGATTTGCTGTTGCTTCTTTCTTTCTTTCTTTCAAAGCGTAGTAATTAAAATATCAAAGCGGGCTTTAGACGATGGATGGATGATCCTTCTATTTGTTGTTGTCTGATTTGCTTGGGCGGGGTGGGGGGGTGGGCTAGATGACCTAAAAGGTCCCTTCCAACTCTGTTAATCTGAATCTGAATCAAATGGTTGATGGAAGAGCCAGCGCTGTCCAAAGACGTAACCGTGGTCATGTCGCCGGCATGACTGAATGCCGAAGGCGCACGGAACGCTGTTACCTCCCCACCAAAGGTGGTTCCTATTTTTCTACTTGCATTTTTTAACGTACTTTTGAACTGCTAGGTTGGCAGAAGCTGGGACAAGTCACGGGAGCTCACTCCATTACGCGGCACTAGGGATTCGAACTGCCGACCTTTCTGATCGATAAGCTCAGTGTCTTAGCCACTGAGCCACCCTGTTCCTTAGAGCCATTGTGGGAATTGCCCAAAGCCTTTTCATTACATCATCACCCAGCAAAAGTCAACCAAGCTTGGGACTCAGGACAGCCTACAGAGTTGTCCCTGCATGGCCCCATGGGAGTCTGACAACCAATTGGAATGCAAGCTCAGATTCAAAAGCCTAACAGAGGGCATAAAACCCAGGTACTCCCAGCACCTCTTCCCCGTTGTTGTTGTTTTGCTCAGGACCTCAAACCATATGATCCTGTCCACCATTAAACCATCATTCCAAGCAGTCTTTTCCTTGTTTACAGTGTCTTTCTCCCCACTTGGAACTGAACCCCGATAGACATTTCTTCCGACGAAACCATCCTTATTGCCCTGCAAGGCAGCTCATCTTGTAGAAGACCTGAGCCAAATAAGAGCCCAAGTTGAAAAACACCAGGGTCTAATATTATTACAGCTGTCTTCCTGAGTTTTCTTCCCACATTGGCTTGGAGGGAGATTCAGGGGAAGGTGGGGTGGGAGGGGGGGGGAAGAGGCTGGAAAAGGGGATTAGAAAAACACACCTCTGCTTTTGCTTGCGGCGGGATGTGGCTGGTTTCGAGAAGAAGAAGCAGCAGGGAGAAAGAGAAACTCGCAAAGTATTTCCCCTTAAGCATCCGAAGATGGGGTGGGGGCTGGGGGAAGGAGAGGGTAGGAGAGGAGGAGGGGGCAAAGGGGGGGCATTGCAAGCCCTCCACTGCAGAGTCTGCCCAAGCTCCTCTTGGCTGCTGCAAAGCATAAACCCAGATTAGGCATTGACCCTACACAGAATGCACAGGGGTTCCAGAATGACATCCCCCTTGGCTGGGCTGCTTCTCGGCCCAAATTCCACCCTCCCCCCTGAAACATTGGCGAGCTGAATGGGATTTTTTTCCCTCCTAAAATAAACCTCAGGAGGAACACAATGGGAAAGGTTTTTTTTCCCCTTCATTCTTCTTTTTCTAAACATACATCCTACGCCAAGATGGAAAACAGCTGTAAAGAAGAGGAGAGAGAGAGAGAGACAGAGAGAC
>NC_138564.1:8516956-8565068 GCF_964273705.1 Natrix helvetica
GGGAGAGAAAGAGACAGACAGAAAAAGAGAGACAGAGACAAAAAGAGAGAGAGGGGAGGAGAGATAGAGAAAGACAGAAAGAGATTGGTAGTCCTCCCTCCCTCCACTTCTTCCCTCCCTCTTTCTTTCCTCTTCTTTACAACTGTTCAACACACACACACACACACACACACACACACACACACACACACACACACACAGATGGGGGTGAAGGAAGTATATATAGCAGTCTCGAAAATTCAAAGCCCTTCTATGCATTCTGGTGGGTTACCAGTCAATTGGAGATGTCTATTTTATTCTCCAATTTATTCTCCAATTCTCCAACCCTAACCCCAATTGTACCCTAAGAAGATTTGCCTCCCAGTGGAGTGGAGTCGAGTGGAATGGAATTCTATTCTATTCTATTCTATTCTATTCTATTCTATTCTATTCTATTCTATTTTCTATATTCTCTTGTTTTCTATCATCTATTCTATATTCTCTTCTCTTCTATATTCTCTTCTCTTGTTTTCTATCATTTATTCTCTTCTCTTCTATATTCTCTTCTCTTGTTTTCTATCATTTATTCTATTCTATTCTATATTCTCTTCTCTTGTTTTCTATCATTTATTCTCTTCTCTTCTATATTCTCTTCTCTTGTTTTCTATCATTTATTCTCTTCTCTTCTATATTCTCTTCTCTTGTTTTCTATCATTTATTCACTTCTCTTCTATATTCTCTTCTCTTGTTTTCTATCATCTATTCTATTCTATTCTATTCTATTCCATTCTATATTCTCTTCTCTTGTTTTCTATCATTTATTCTGTTCTATTCTATATTCTCTTCTCGTTTTCTATCATTTATTCTATTCTATACTCTTCTCTTGTTTTCTATCATCTATTCTATTCTATTCCATTCTATATTCTCTTCTCTTGTTTTCTATCATTTATTCTATTCTATATTCTCTTCTCTTGTTTTCTATCGAATCCCGAGCGCCGCATAACAGAGCGAATCCCTAGCGCCGCATAACAGAGCGAGCTCCCGTTACTTGTCCCATCTTCTGCCAACCTAGCAATTCGAAAGCACGTAAAAAACGCAAGTAGAAAAATAGGAGCCACCTTTGGTGGGAAGGGAAGGGAACAGCGTTCCTTGTGCCTTCAGAGTTGAGTCATGCCGGCCGCATGACCATGGAGACGTCTTCGGACAGCGCTGGCTCTTCGGCTTTGAAACAGAGATGAGCACCACCCCCTAGAGTCGGGAACAACTGGCACATATGTGCGAGGGGAACCTTTCCCTTTACCTATAATATATAGTCACGTTGTGCTTCCCCAATCAAGGTTTGAGCCAGTTTATTTGAACCAGGTTAAAAAGAAAACGCAATATGGCAACCATCCGAACAAAATCTTAAATTCTTCAGTCGCCCTCTCAATGAAACTCCCTGCGGTTCAACGAAGTTTAAACAACCCTCAATCAAACTGAATCTGGTGACTAAGCCAGGCCAGACAGTATAAAATATAAGCCATGATATTCTCCAGACTTCGGCCAATGTCGAACGCATTTTTGACAAAGTGAGAACCATGGGAGCTGTTTCTAATAATTTAGATTTCCCTCCAGGAGAAAAAAAAAAGTAGTTTACAACAGCTGTTTTTCTTGCCAAAATTCTGCAGAGTTCAAGAGTTACGCACACATGCTGCATTCATGCTCCGTTTTTAGGACTACAATGGATTCTGGTGTGGCTTGCTGCTGGCATTGCTTTACCTGTAAAGCTAAAGGTAAAGGTTCCCCTCTCACGTATGTGCTAGTCGTTCCCGACTCTCGGGGCCGGTGCTCATCTCCGTTTCAAAGCTGAAGAGCCAGCGCTATCCGAAGACGTCTCCGTGGTCATGTGGCTGGCATGATTCAATGCCAAAAGCCCATGGAACGCTGTTCCCTTCCCACCAAAGGTGGCCCCTATTTTTCTACTTGCATTTTTACAGGCGTTCGAACTGCTAGGTTGGCAGAAACGGGAGCTCACTCCGTTACGCGGTGCTAGGGATTCGAACCGCCGAACTGCCAACCTTTCTGATCAACAAGCTCAGTGTCTTAGCCACTGGCTTCTACCAAATGCAGCTATTGCTTGGCATTGTGTTTGATCCACTCACCGATCCCATGTAATGATGGTCTTTGTTGGCTTCTGTAGTTCTCTATCACTCAATCTCCACCATTCCATCATCTCATATTCCTCACTTGGCCCCCCCAATGACCCCGGACCAGAACTTCATTAATGAAGACGACCTCTCAAATGCTGCTCAATGTGGTTTGCTGGAAATCTCCTTTTTTTTTTGACTGCAAACTATTTCTAGCTTTTCTTAAGCACGAACATGGAGTCAACAAGGTTATTTGGGCAAACACAGCAGTCCCTCTCGGCAAAGCTTCTTAGATGTGCGAGTCCCAGAACTTCAATTTGAAGTCCTTCTGACTAATGACTCTGCCTAAGTTAGAGAGCTGCTGAGCATTTCTACAGGAAGGGCCTCATCCCAGGAGAAGGGCCTCATCCTTGGAGAAGTTTAGAAGGTCCCACCGTCGGTGTCTGTTCTGGTCCGCCAGCAGAGCTGGCAGCAGACTCAGACAGTGAGGAGGTTGGGAAGGCCAGTCCTGGAGTCTGGGGAAGGCTCTGATGAGGGCTCTGCGTTGGATGCAGAGATGGGGCCAGGGCCGTCCGACAGTTATCAGCTGCCTTCGGAATCGGACATCAGTGGGGCAGAGGAACAGCTGGAGCCTGTTCCCAGTGTGCGTATGCGCAGAGCTGCCAGACGAAGGAAACAGCTAAGGAACAAGCGTCGACTTGGGAGTGAGGCCGCAGGTGGACGATGAATGGCCCCTCCCAGAGGAAATAAAAGAGGAGCGAAAGGGGAATGGATTTTGCAGGTGACAATTAGTTCAATTCATTCGGGTAAAGATCTGTTCCTGACTTCTTGCCAAGGAATTGCTGCTACAGCCTCGAAGATATTGGCCTAGCAGCTCTCCAAGGCCTATAGTTGTGAAATCTCTTGAAAGACCGTTGGCTGGGAAGAGGAGAGGAATTCACTTTAAACTAAATAATAATACAATACAATAGTAGAGTTGGAAGGGACCTTGGAGGTCTTCTAGTCCAACCCCCTGCCTAGATAAAAGGGGTTTTATCGGGATGAGGAGTTGGCTTCGTGCTTTTGGGAAGCCTAGGTCAGAACAGATGGACACTGGGACAGCTGGTGGACCAAACATCAGTTGCTCAAGATCAGCAGCACAAGAAAGCTATAGAACATACGGCAGGAAGGGATTTCAGAGGTCTTCTAGTCTATTCAAGGCAGGAGACCTTATCATATTCTGGTCCAAAGGTTGTCCAGTCTACTGCCCTTCTGGAGTGTCTGTGGGCTCCAGGAACATCTGGTTGGGCATGGGAGCTCCATTCCATCCATCACAGCTCGATCCAGGAGGGGACATCTCATTTCGCTCCGTTCCAAGAATATCTATCTCAGACTTTGTTCCAAGCTGCGTCCAAGCCACGTTTAATTCTTCCTCTTTTTCCTTGCCAGAGTTTTCCACGCCGATAAGCTTCCATCTGCAGCCTTAATCCCCCAAAGGGAGCCGTTCCAAGGAACTTAAGGCAGAGAAACGCCGAGAGCCAAACGTGATCTCATAACAGTTCTGAGAATCAGGAAAACATTCCCGAAGGGGATGGTGAAGAAGGCAACATGATTGTATTATTGTGCAAAAAAAAAATGGAAGGACACTTTGATTCCTACTGTAGAAGAATGGTTGCAGAAGCTGACGGGAGTGGGCCGAAATGTCAAAATTGACTACTCTGCTCAAAGGAAAGAGCATATATACCGTCTTTTTTTGGAGCATAAGGACGCACCTTTCCCCCCCCAAAAAAGAGGCTGAAAATCTGGATGTATCTTATACACTGAATATAGCATTTTTGGCCTGCCGAAATCCACCCCATTTGCAAAAATGCATAGCCTTTAGGAGGCTTCCAGAGTGCTCCTTGGTGCCGGGGAGGGCAAAAATGAGAGAAAAATGGGCTGTTTTTTTGGTCATTTTTGCCCCCCAACCTCCAGGAGCACTCTGGAAGCCTCCTAAACGCTATGCACGGCCATTTGTTTGACAAAAAACGGGCTTGTTTGTGCGAAAATCGGGCCGTTTTGGGGAGGGCTGCAGAGTGCAAAAACTTTTTAAAAAAAATTTGCCTCTTTTCAAAATTTTGGTGCATCTTATACTCCGAAAAATATGACACTTTCGTTTCGAGAAACCACCGAAGAGAAGCGGGTGTGCCTGCCAACCAAACCTCCATTTAAAGAAACCGAGGTTTAAAAGGCATCAGGGGAAAAGGCAGATTTTAATGAGCCCATATTTTTCAAAGTCAGCATATGAGTTAGAAACTAGAAGCAGCAGGTATGAAAAATGTTCACTCTTTAAAAAAAAAAAGGAGGGGGGAAGAGGCAAGATCCCAGGTTTAGTGCCAATCGCCACTTTGCAAAAATGCTTACATGGTGAAAATGAAATGAGAGAGTGGCAAAGAAGAGAATTACTTTTAATAAGCGGATAAGGAGAGAGAGAGAGAGAGAGAGAGAGAGAGAGAGGGAGGGAGGGAGGGAGAATGAGAGAGAGAGGAACGGAGGGAGGGAGGGTGAGATTGATTCAGAAAATGGACACCATTTAAAATGAAAATAGCCCAGCCCCTATTTATTATAGTTATGTATTTTTTTCATCCTGCCTTTATTATTTTTATAAACAATTCAAGGCGGGCAATATATCTAATGCTCTTTCCTCCTCTTCTCCCTACGACAACCTTGTGAGGTGGGTTGGGCAGGACTAGAACCCTTGATCTCCTGGTGACTGGCCCAAAATCACAAAGCTGACTTTTGTGCTTAAGATGGAACTATAATGCCCAGTCTCCTGGTGATTAGGCGACTGGAGGCTAAAGCATATGATGAATGGTTGGGTCTCCTGCCTAGGCAGGGGGTTGGACTAGAAGATCTCCAAGGTCCCTTCCAACTCTATTTCTATTTCTGTTCTGTTCCTATTCCTATTCTATTCTCTATTCTATTCCATTCCATTCGACTGTATTCTATTCTATTATTTCTATTTTTATTCTATTCTATTTCTTTTTCTGTCGTATTCTATTCTTATTTCTATTTCTATTCTATTCCTATTTCTACTCCTATTCTATTCCTATTCCATTCCATTCTATTCTATTTATATTCTACAGTATTTCTATTTCTATTCCTATTCTATTCCATTCCATTCTATTTCTATTCTACTGTATCCTATTCTATTTCTATTCTATTCCATTCCATTCCATTTCTATTCTACTGTATTCTATTCTATTTCTTTCTGTTCTATTCCTATTTTTACTCCTATTCTATTCCATTCTTATTCCTATTCCATTCTTATTCCTATTCCTATTCTATTCCATTCTATTTCTATTCTACTGTATTCTCATTTCTATTTCTATTCTACAGCATTTCTATTTCTTATTCCTATTCTATTCCATTCAATTCCATTCTATTTCTATTCTACTGTATTCCATTTCTGTTCTATTCTATTCTTATTTCTATTCTACTGTATTCTATTTCTATTCTATTTTTATTTTACTGTATTCTATTTCTATTCCTATTCTATAGAATAGAATGAAGAGAAGGACTACGGATGACATAATAGCATCTTTTAATTTTTGAGGGGCTGTCCCAGAGAGGAGGGGATTGGTTTATGCTCCAAAGCACCTGACGGCAGGACAAGAAGTAATGGATGAATTCATTAAAGAGAGATCCAGCCTAGAACTAAGGAGAAATTTCCTGAAAGCAAGAACAATCGATGGAAGGGCTTGTCTCCAGACATTGTGGGTGCTCCCCCCTCACTGGAGGCTTTTACGAAGAGATTGGACAACCATTTCGTCTGAAATGGTATAGGGTTTCCTGCTTGAGCAGGGGGATGGTCTAGAAGACCTCCAAGGTCCCTTCCAGTTCTTCTTATTCTGTAAATGCCCACCTTGGCAAACACCAGCATTGCAAATTAACCCAGGAGCTGAATCCAATATTAGTTGATTCATCTCAACACTTCAAGGAATCCAAGATCTCATTCACGCCTGCTCTAAATCCCTTTCTCTGATTTTCTCTTTTAAGCATGGGGATCTTCACAGGATCTCCAGAAGGAGGAACAGGGTTAATCCGAAGCACCAGCCGTTATTCACAGGAATTTTAACCATGGAATAATTCAGTGCAGAGAAAAGCCACCAAGAGGATGAAGGGACTGGAGGCTAAAACATACAAAGAACGGTTGCAGGAACTGGGTAGGTCTAGCTTAAGAGAAAGAAGGACTAGGGGAGACATGATAGCAGTCTTCCAATATCTCAGGGGCTGCCCTAAAGAAGAGGGAGTCAAACTGTTCTCCAAACTGTTCACCTGAGGGCAGAACAAGAAGGAACGGGTGGAAACTAATCAAGGAGAGAAGCAACCTAGAACTAAGGAGAAATTTCCTGGCAGCTAGAACAATTAATCAGTGGGACAACTTGCCTCCAGAAGTTGTGAATACTCCAACACTGGGCATTTTTAAGAAGAGATTGTACAAACATTTATCTGAAGTGGTGTAGGGTTTCCTGCCTAGGTGGGGGGTTGGACTAGAAGACCTCCAAGGTCCCTTCCAACTCTGTTATTCTATTCTCTATTTCTCTTCTCCTCTATTCCATTCTTCTTATTCTTCCATTCCATTATTCTATTCTCTATTTCTCTTCTCTTCCATTCTTCTTATTCTTCCATTCCATCATTCTATTCTATTCTATATTTCTCCTCTTCCATTCCATCATTCTATTCTATTCTATATTTCTCTTCCTCTCTTCCATTCTTTATTCTTCCATTCCATCATTCTAGTCTATATTTCTCTTCTCTTCTATTCCATTCTTTATTCTTCCATTCCATTCCATTATTCTATTCTATTCTCTATTTCTCTTCTCTTCCATTCTTATTCTTCCATTCCATCATTCTATTCTATTCTGTATTTCTCCTCTTCTTTCTCTTCCATCCTTCTTATTCTTCCATTCTATTCTCCTATTCTATTCCATTCCTTTTGCTTCTACTTCTCTCATTCTTCTCCTGCTATCTCTTCTTTCCCTCTTTATTCTCTATTTCATAAAACTACAGGAATCCAGCTGGTCTTTAGCATCGCTAACCAAAAAAGCAGGATACCCAGGTTTCTGCGCCCAGGGACAGAATGAAGCTAGCAAACCACTCCGTTCCTTCGGTCTTTTCTTTTTTTCTTTTTAACCTTGTTGGGCAAATGCATCTCCAAGGACACAGACCAAGTGTATTTTCTGCTGACTTTGCAGCTTGTCAGGAAAGCCAACCCATACGCAGCGTTCCAAACGTCAGGCATTTTAAAATATAGCCATCCTGGAGAATGTCTCCGGAAGTGGCCGGTGGATTGGGGAGAAATAATGAAGAGTCGAGGAATTTAAAGGAAGTAGGCTACAGGGCACTCACTACATGCAAAACTATTTTCCTGCAGCCGGCCTGGAAGAGAGAGAGAAGGGAGGGGGTGGGCAAGGGAATAGAAGCATGATACTGAAAGCCAACATTACAGGTAGTCCTCGACGTACGACCAGGGTCGAGCCCCACATTTCTGTCGCTAAGCGAGACATTCAAGTTCTGCCCGCTTTCCTGGCCACTGTTGTTAAGTGAACCACTGGAGCTGTAGCACGGCTGTTAAGAGAATCTGGATTCCCCACTGACTTTGCTTGTCAGGAGGTCGCAAAAAGGGGGTATCCTGTGGTCATAAACACGTATCAGTTGCCAAGCATCTGAAATTCGATCACATGAACATGGGGATGTTGCAACAGTCGTAACTCTGGAGCAGTCGCTAAACGAACTGCTGTTGAGAACGGTCTGTACATGTGGGTGGCCTGAATTATTTTGGTCATGTGTCTGTGGGATTGCTACGACGGTTATAAGTGCTTTTTCATAAGCCACTTTTTCAGTAGCTAAAAAAATGACAAGTTGAACAACCACCAAACAAATAGTTGTAAGAACAGGACTACCTACAAAAGGCAATTTTAATAAGGTTTTGATCTTCTTACGGGATTTGAGTTCCTTGTCTGGTCTACCTGGCAGGATTGACATTCAGCAGATTTTGGAAAAACATTTCTTGGTGATGTCCATGAGACATTCTCAGCCATCCAGGTCCTGGTTGTTCTAAAGGTGATTTTTTTCAAGAGGAGAGTGGACTTTCTTGCTTTTTTCCTTGAAGACATTTTGCTTCTCATGCCAGAAGCTTCTTCGGAGCTGAAGAAGCTTCTTGGATGGGAAGCGAAACGCCTTCGAAGAAAAACCAGAAAGTCTTGAAAAAAAAATACTGTTTGGATTTCTTGGTGATGTTTGAATCCTGATTCCTCAACCCCACAAAATGGGACATCCCATTTGGGATGGCCAAAATGGGAGATCCTAGTCTATTGTTCTAAATACGGCACCCAAAAATAACTTCCAAATTTAGCAAAACGGCTAAAATTCAAAATCACAGCCAGAAAGCCGGCTCGAACCTAGCGCAATAATAGTGTATTGTATCGTTTAAAGGCAATTGCCAAATTTCCCTTCTCTCTAAATAAGCCTATCCTTTATTTTTATGCATGGTTCAATTGCACAAAACCTGCCAAAATGTTGAAAGCATCGACAGGCACGAATATATTTAAGTATTAAAATAAAGAACGTTCCTTTTCTAAAACGGAGATGCAGGTAGGACTTAACTTACCTGTGCATTAAGAAAGACCAAAACCAGAAACGCCAGGGAACAAGTCCTACTTTTCAATCAACCTTTTAATGAAAAGTTCATAAAATAACAGTTTTTCATCACTGTACATTAAGACTGCAAATTACTGAATGCTGAGATCATATTATAATTTCTGCATTTTTATTATTATTATTTATTTTCCCCCCAATATGACACGTGAGTTGCAGTCACAGCCGCCTGCAACTCTTAACCTGAATTCAAGCTTTTGAAGGAAAGAAGAACAGTTTGATAGGAACGTCAGTTACCTTTGCAAAAACATTGGGGGATTTACGGTGAGAAAGCAAGTGAGCGAGAGAGAGAGAAAATTAAGGCTCAAGGAGGCGGCAGGGGAATAATAGATGCCTCTATCTCGAGTTGACGTTGAGAATTAAGCCAACCTCTTCGCTCAAGATTGGCAATTTTTTTCTCTCTTCCAATTTCAAAGCCAAATCAGATTGGTGAAATTGACTCGCCATGAGTGAAACTGACTCGCCATCAATTCCATGAACTTCATAAAGCAAGATCCATGCCATCATCGGTTGGTTAAAAGCAAAACTTAAGAACGGTTTGCCCAGTAGGACTCAACTCAACAAATATGTAAAAATAAACTGAAATTCTTGGATCCTATTTTATCAGTTCCCGGTGGGAATAACCTCCAGCTGCCAATGCGTCAATGCCACATTTCAACGTTGTGTAGGTGAGGGAAAAGAAATCGGAATGCTACTACAAAGTGGAACAATTTGCAAAGAGGAGAGTCGTCTTCCTTCCAATATTCTTTGAGAGATATAAATGAGGTAGAGATTCCCACCCCTAACCCCGGAACATATGAATGCTGCACAAAAAACCCCCTGAAATTTATGATTGCACACAAATCTCACTCTAGGTACCTTGTCTTCCAACAAGGAATTGGCTTGGACATTTCCAGATCTGGGGGAAGTGAGGTAAAGCAGCCTATTTCCAGCCTATTTTTTTTTTAAAAAAAGGGTTTCCTAAAAATAAAATAAATTGGCCAGCGGCTGCACAACATCTATGCGTCTTAGGACTTTGCAATGAGTTAATATTAAAATTGGCCCAAAGGAATGAAAAATGGGAGCTTCTGTTGTCTTTCCTTTTCATAGGTGTTTGTGTCTGCAAAGACTTTAATCCTGTGTGCGCGATCCCCTGTAAGCTTAAAGACAGCACTAAGGGACACCTCATCCTGTCAATGGACTGTTTTTTCCCCCTTCGTCAAATCATCGGCATTCAGAGTTCTGCGTAGAGGTTGGGCAGGATTTCAAACCAAGAAGATAAAACCTGTTTGTAATCTACGTATCCTTGCTCTCAATTTGCTCTTCTGGGAGTTGAGTGAACGAGGAGGGAAGATGCACTCCCATCGAGGAGTATCTCAGATGTGTTATCTAGTTCATATTGTAATTCCAAAATGGTCCAGTTTTAGTTAACATTGCAACCGACTCAAGCGTCACTCCTGGGGAGGGGGATAAAGACGATTTAAGGCAGAAGTGAGTTGCCACGACTTTTTCAAAGACCCTAAAGTAACAACATATCTCATGGTCTCCCCTCTCTCTTAAAACTGGATCTTACTAGCGCTCTCGTATCAACCTGCTTCATGCAATAGCACTTAGGTTTTATATACCGCTTTAAAGCCCTCTCTAAGAGGCTTTTCAGCCTCTTGTCCCCAACAGTCTGGGTCCTCATTTTACCCACCTCGGAAGGATGGAAGGCTGAGTCAACCTTGAGCCTGGTGAGATTCGAACTGCCAAATTGCAGGCAGCTGGCAGCCATAGCTTGTAGTACTGCGTTCTATACACTGCGCCACCGCGGCTCATAAACCTAAACCAGGTTAAACCTAACCAAACATCCCAATGCAGCCACTAGATCTGTCACTGATCTGGTGCAGAAGCGAACCAGAGATCCAGGCACAAATAGGAGCTAGGCCCTGGCATTGGGGAAGGGGGAGCAGGTGAGCTGTTGGGGAGCAACCATCCCATATAGCCCAAGTTGGGGAGGGGGGAAATAGTCTGGAATCCTTATGTAAGCACAAGAGGGGAAGGCTGATACCCCACCTCAACCCCCATTGCCTTTGAGTCTAATCTTTCCCAGCCCAAAGCTGCCCATTTGGGAAGATTCCTGCAAAACAGGCACGCAACAATCAAGTAGCTGGTTTGAATTCTGCACATCCGTGTGGGTCTGAGTTTCACCGGATGTCTCAAACCTTTCCAAACGCCCCTATGCTACACAGACTGACTTTGAACACTACCCTTAAATCATCATTAGTTAAGAAATGGTCCACCTCAACTCCAGCATAGCAGGACAAGGCGGCCTCAGAGGGAGAAGTTTTATTAGCTTCCAATTTTCCGGGATTTTCTAGTTCGGGCTGCGAGGGCAACTTCCAGAATTCTCCAAGGCTTCCCAAAATTTACATCCAAGCATCCCCAAGAGCTGGGAGCTTCTCGTTGCTTTGGAGACTTGCACACCGGGACCCGTTTGTGGTTGAGCATGTGGAAGGACGCAAATGACAGCTGAAGGGCCACTGTTCTTCCTTGGCTCTTGCAAGTTGGGGCCGGGGCGTAAACGTTTTTCGCCTCCCGTGCCCAACTCTTACAA
Organism: Natrix helvetica; assembly: GCF_964273705.1. Taxonomy (NCBI): domain Eukaryota; kingdom Metazoa; phylum Chordata; class Lepidosauria; order Squamata; family Natricidae; genus Natrix; species Natrix helvetica. The sequence continues at coordinate 8,528,315 of NC_138564.1, forward strand.
GCCCCCTTAAAACAAAACAAAACAAATTCCAAAACTGCGTATTATTGCTTGCATTGTAAACATCGGAAAAGGTCACTGGGATGAGCAAAATGGAGAGCAGAAAACTCTTGTCCTCCGTTAGGCATCAGAGATGTTTTATTTTGCTGAACTCTGGAAAGATTCTTGATACAGCTTTTTTTTCCTAGAACGGTGCAAGGCTCCCTTCTCCAAACTGTTCTCTAGGTTCGGTCTAAATTGCATGGAAAAATAATATTCATAACAACCACCCGTTCTCTATCTCTCTCTTTGCTTTCTGCACCAAATGACCCCAAATATTTTCTCTTAGCAGCTGAAGTTCCTTTTTAAAAAAAAATAATATTTAGAACAGAAATGACATGGCAGAATCTTTTTCTTTTTTTTTTAGTGAAAAATACTGCTAACCTAGAATTGACCTGCACCGCTCAAAAACGGGGAAAAAAAGCGCTTTACACATTGGTTTACTCATGCACGTACACACCCTCACGCATACAAACAAAACGAGAGAAAATTTAAAACAAACAAAAACAATAACAAGGAAGGAAATTGTATTAAGAGTGACGTCGCTATAACTGGAGACATCTTAAATACAGCGAAAAACAATTATTTTTTTGTCTTTTGTGGAAAAGAAAATAATAAAAGAGCTACAAAAATCCACGGTTTGTATTGTCTTCACAGGTTATGGTTTTATGGCTATGCCGAGAGTATCTCTGAGGTTTTTTTTTTTTTGTCATTTCTATTTTTTTTTAAGTTTTAAAACGTTTTAAAAACTTTTTTTCTTGAAATCCTGTAGCGAAGACCTTGTTTGAATGCATCGTTTGTCTTTTTATTTTTATTTTTTTTGCAAATGCTGAGGTTTATTTATTATTATTATTTTTTCTCCTTGCAAAAACTGTGCATACAGAATCTTGAGAAATAAATACATTCAATAAAGCACGTACAATATTGATACAAAAAAAAACGAACGAAAAAAAATGAAACAACAACACTGTCAAATAGTGTTTGCACCATCTTTGTTAGTTAAGATATTCAAGACCAGGCAAAATTAATAAGTTTGTTTTCCATCAGCGTTTGCTTTTGCTTTTAAAGGACGTGGAGAAGAAAAAGTAAACAGCAGAGGAAGGGAAAAAAAAAACAGCACTCAATGAAGAACGGATAAAGCGTGATTTTTCTTTAACTAAAAAAAAAAGTGGAAATATTAAAGAGAATTATTATTTTTTTTCTTGATAGAAAATAATATTGAAGGTGCATTTCTGGAACGTCCGGGGGGGGGGGAGATCTCCTCCAGCTAGATCATAATCTAGCCAACTCATTGGAGCTGGAAAAAATCTTTCAACGTTCTTAGATCACTTTCCCTCTCCAGGAAGTGCACCAGATTGCAAACCAGAGTAAGGTGGAACTCCTCATTTGAGAAGAGTTAAATTCGCCAACATCCCCTTTGGGGGGGAAAAAAACACAACTGTCATCTAACTTAAAACATGTTTTGGCTAGAACCATCAATCCTGAAGCTGGAGAGGACATCTAATCCTGAAGCTGGAGAGGATACCTAATCCTGAAGCTGGAGAGGACACCTAATTCTGGAGCAGATAGGAAACATCTCCAGGTCTTTCTGATTTTGCCCAACGTGTGTTGTAATATGGCAACAACTGGACGAGCGCAGATTTGAGACTTCCTCTCCTTAAGCCCGATCTCTACTTACTTAGCAAAGTCATACCTGTGGGACATCACCGGAGGACACTTGAGCAAAGAAACCTCAGGGCCACTTCTTGAGACTCATGCCCAAGATCAAAGCTATTGATTGGACCATTCTGGAGTCTTCAACAACCTTCTGCACCTTTCCAGTGGAATTAACACTGGGTTAAGCACATACTTTGGGACAATTCTTGAAGAATGTCGAAAGATAGCCAGCAACCCAATAAACATTAAAACACTAATTCCTTCTCCAACAGATTTCCCGTTGGCGTTCTCTACCATGCGTGGACAATTCCCTCGTAAAGGACGCTTGGAGGAAACATTCAATTGTCTCAATCTCTCTGGTTTGAGATCTTGTGGTGGTGGTGGTGCAATTTGCTATGGAATGTTGTCACAGCTTTTTGTGATCATTGGTGGTTTTTTTTTTTTTTTGAACAAACGGAAGTTCGTTCTCGCCCTATCTGTGGTCCTATGGTTTCGAAGAATGTCATCTGATGGAAGGACTACTCTCCAACAGCTATTCTACTGGCCGCCAGCAAGGCTGATGGAACGCAAAACGTTCTTCTGAAGATCTTAATGGCTCGCCTTCCTACTCCTAAACCAACGCTAAAAATTCTAGAACACAAAATCAGTTCGAATTGAACTGTTGAGGTCGAGTGGTTGTGGTTTTTTTTTTTTTTAAATTCTTCCTTTACAAAACAGCACAAAACAAGAGAACATCCTATATGTCATTTACCTGCCACTCTTTTTTTTCAGCTAAACCAATGGAAAAAAGCAATCATTAATTTTGACTGGCCCCTTGATCTGTTGAGGTCTGTAACTGTGAAAGTTTATGTAAACAGTGAGATAAATATATTAATTATTTTTTTTTCCCGAGCCAAGTGAGGTTCCATAGTCATTCAAATGTGCTTTGGTTTAAAAATAGGAATTTCGTGTCTGTGTGGGTGTATGTGTGTGTGAATTTGGGTATGAGCTATCTTTTAATACAACTTTTTCTATGTTCTTTTTTTTTCTTTTTTTTAAATAATCCACTCTGGGAAATCCGAAAACATTCCGGTGATCTAAACCGATTAAAGCATAAGAGTTAAGCTGTCGGGCCTCTGTGATTTTATATTTTTCTTCTTCTTCTTCTTCTTTTTTTTTAAAAAAACAACAACAATAGCAACCTCAGGAGGCTCTTTTCTGTATCTCAAAAAAAAAAAAAAAGGTAGCAAATTAAAATAAAATAAAACAAAACCAATAAAAAGGGAACAGAGAAAGGAGAAACCAAAACCAGAACCAACAAGTGTATTTCCCTCCCCCCCCCCAACGACCCCTAGACTTCTTAAAATCTTAAATATGAAACTAGTGTTCTGCTTTTTTTTTTTCATTAAAATACAGAAAATGCTTGATACAATACTATGTCGTATAAATGCAGTCGAGTGTCCAGGCTCTTTTAAGTGAGCCCTGAATAGTCCCTGAAGTTTTGAGAATTATTTGATTTTTTTTCCTCCCCCCATTATTATTGTCACCATCTTGGGAGGAAGAAAGGGAAAGGAAGGACACGGGGGGGGTGGGGAAGGACATCAAAATCCTATCTATGGAACACTTCTACGTGGCTAATTTTGTCGGAAAGGGGTGAAACGATGAGAAGAAACTGAGGGGCATTCCTTTCGTTTTCTCATATATATTTTTTTGTACAATACTCGTGCTGTACACAGACTTTTTGTCGCCTTGTTTAAGTGCTGAGAGGGGGATGACAGAAAGAAAGAAAAATGCAAGCTTAAGAAGAAAAAAGAAGCAGCGACCCAAGGACTGTGGATCCTGAAACTTCAGATTCCAAAAACTTCAATCAACGAAAAGAAGACCCAACTTGGAAGTATCTCAATACCCCAATGTCTTGAATTTCAACTCAACATTCCAGCGAAATTAAGAGGGATGGTTTCCTCTTTGCGCTTGTTGGGGCTCCTATTTGGATTAACTAAGCGGACCTTTTCTGGATGGCCATGTAGAAGTAAGTAACATCTGGAAGTTGATGACTTGCTTCCATAGGCGGTTGGACCTCCAAACTTCTGGCTTAATAATTAATTCTTGCCAGGTTTGGCCCAAAGGTCTACCTTATTCCGATGCCTTCTAAAGTTCTCCAGCTCAGTTGCCCTAAAGGTCAATCAACACCAGCTAGAAGGGGAACCATCCCAGAAAGCAGAAATTATGGTCCATGATTCTGGAACAAAGGTAAGTTTGGGGTGGGTGATTTAAGTGTCCTTTTTCTGAAAGGATGGTGAGGTAGGAACAACATATCATCCTCAACTCTGAACTTTAGACCATACAGTTTGCTAGCCCAAGGCATGGCTTTTGAAGGCATCTCAAGAGTCAGGAAAGGTCTGGAGATGAACGGAAGTGGGAGTGTAGTCTGGAGATTTATATTCTTGCAAAAATTGTACATCTGCGCCCCTGAGCATCAGGTCAAAAGGATAGTTCCATTGAAACTTTCTACCACCAAACTACTAATCCACAAATGCTGGCTTGAGGAGAGGTTCTTTGTGTTCACCAGAAGTGAAGCATCTATTGAGGTTCCTCTCAACTCACCATGTGAGTCACAGAATTGAGAAGTTCTACACACATCTGGGGCATTGTATGGGGCCTCTTAGCTCATTAAACCTTTAGGGTCTTGGCATGAAGCCTTTTTGTTAACAAAAAACCCTCTTTAGTATCAGAGGAAACAGTTCTATCGAGAACAACTATGTCCACTCTCAAAAACGGAGACCCTCACCAGTTATCTGGAAACACAAAGTGTGTTGCAATGCTCTGGGCATAAAGTTTAAGGAAAGGATTGAAGGGGATCTGGGTGGGGTTTTTTTTGTGTGTTGTTGCTGTTGTTGGGATGTTGCATTGCCTGCAAAAAAGATGGAATGATGAATACGTTTTTGAAAAATGGAACAAAAGAAAATGAGATTTCACTGGAAGATGGCTATGGGCTTGCTGAGGGAGGGGAGCATAGCATTTCACATTAATGTTCCACAAAAATTAAAAAGACAAAAATGAGTGACCCACAAACACACACACACAAATATATTAAATCAAGCTGCGGCATTACACAAACATGCCCGAACTTGAGGATGCATGGAATTGAAAAATGAAACGTGAGGTAAAGATATTTAAGAAGGGAAGGAAGGAGCAATTTCCCTTGCAAAGAAGGCTCATGGTTGTTTGTTGGAAGGCGAACTGGGCAAAATGGGGAAACTGGGCTCCCTCAATTTGATATGAGTTGGTCTCTATCCTAACGAGAGGGGAGGAAAACACTTCGTGGTGGTGGGTGAGAACGGAAAAAATGCAAATGTCTCTCTTTTATTTAAACAGGCTGACTGTCTTTCTTTCTTTTTCTTTTTTGGTCTAAACTTAAAAGACAAAAAAGGTTTTTTTCCCCTCCCCTTTTTGTTTTGCTTTTTTAAAGGAAAAACAAAAAAAGACATAGGGCGCTTTGGTGACCCCTACCATAAGCATCATTATAATAGTAACCATCATCATCATCATCATAAACAATCATAAACAAAACAATGGTTTTAAGCAAGAAAGTTAAAGCAGAGGGACAGGAAATGTAAACCTTACTCCCTTCAGACTCGAGAGAGAGTCGGGGGGGGGGGGGGTGTCTTTACCAGCAGAGACCACCCACCCGTGCGGGATTGAAGTTCAGCCATCACTTTCCATAAACTGGTCGTGCCAACGAAGTTGAGCGCCCTCATCTCCTACACCTATAGCAGCTGTTGGCGGTGAGGTCTTTTGACAGACAAGTGTATGGCTGTTGAATCTCCGGGGGGGGGGGGGGGGGGGGACATCCCTACCATCACACACACACACACCCCGCAAAAAAAGGAAGGGAACGAAATACTTTGGTTGGGTTCTCCACATTCTTATTGCGCTCTGGATCCTGGCAGGACCAACGGCTACGCCGTAGACTATCTCATCTTGGAGCCCGTCGAAGGGACTTCCAAGCAATGGAGAAAGGGAGCGTTTCCCCCACCACAGCATCCAGGTTCAATAAACAAGGCTACCCAAAAGCTCTTTTCTTAAAAAAAAAAAATCTTTTTTTTTTTTTTTACGTTGACAGAAACCCCAATGATTTGGTGGCACCGCGTAATCTTTTCCGGAAGAGTCTACTTATCGTCTTTGGCCATGCGTTTGCGTTTCTGACTTTCTGGCGGAAGAATGGGGTGCCAAAAATCCCTTAACCTTAGTTTAAATTTCTACTTTGTACACTAACTTACAACTGGGGGATAGGTGGGGGGAGGCCGGAGAGGGCTGGGGCGGAGGAGAGGGCGGGACAAAACACCACACCTAATTATTTCGCTAACCATCTTATTGTTCTTGTGAGTTCAAGAGGTAGAAAAGGAAGTGGGCCCTTGCCATTCTGACCCAACTCTTTAGTGAAGGAGGAAAAAAGCTAAGTGCACCCCGTACAGGCGTGCAGACAAGACGTACAGACACATACGCGCACCCCAAATTAAAATAAAAAATAAAAATGAAAAGGTACCTAAAGGAACTTGTAGCCATTTCCAGCCTACGTCCATTCCCGCTGCCCGCCCAAAGTCCCTCAAACTTTCCAGTTCCGACACTTACATCAATATGAATAAACGCATCATTTTTCCTCTTATAATAGAACAAGTACCTCTAAGCAAAAAATATCCATACAAAACTAAGGGAGGGAAGGGAGGGAGGAAATTAACACAGATATGACCCCTGCTCATTTGAAAGAAATTCCTGGGGAGGAGCGGGTAGCGGGGTGTCACTCAGCCTCCCCCCCCCATTCAGTCATGGATAAGGCTCGAGAGATCAAAAGAGGTTGAGAAGGAAAGTTGGACCAGAAGAAGTCCAAGATTAGGGTGTGATGGTTAAGGCGGAACCAGCTCTTCCCTTAGAACTTGGTGGAGAAGGGACAGTTGGAAGAAAACCTTCCTAAGTGGAAAGCACCATGTAGAAATGGAGGGGGGGGGGAGAGGAGACGGTGGGAGGAGCCAATGGGACTTCCTCTCTTTCAGCCAATGGAAGCGTCCTTTCCATTGAAGAGTCCCGCCACCTTCCCCAAGGAAGGAATGAAGAACGAACCGATTGGCCTCCATGGGCAAGGAATATCTCCCATTGCAGTCCCATTGAGGGATAATCTCTGAAGCCAGATCCATTGTAAAAAAAAAATAAACCTCCCAACTCCCACAAATGGATTAAAGAAGCAAACAACAACAACAACCAAGAAGGCCATCCATTGGCCAATAAAGGATGTTCTTGGAGTTGGGTCAGAAGAGAACAAAAATAATACTGTGGCGGACGTTCTACCATAGCAATTCCAAAGTGCTAAGAAAGTAAACCGAGGGGAGTTGATGGGCAGAGCCTTGCTTCCACGACAAAGACCACCTTGCCCCTCCTCCTCCCTTTCCCATGGGGCCCTCAATTTGGATTGGCACCCACCAAGGGCTTCCTAGACCACCCCACTTTCCCTTTACAGTGGAGATCCTTCTTGAGGTTCCATGTCCTCTACAATGGCTCCTTGCTCCACTTTGATCCCCATAGGCCCTGAGAGAAAAGCTGACACAAAGGGGAAGGAGTCTGGGAGTTAAATTGGGGCTGGGTTTTTTTTTTTCCTTGGAAGAGGGGAAGGGGAAAAAGGCAGGGGGGGGGAGGGAAACAGGAGGAGAAAGAAAGAAAGGAAGGAAGAAAGTAAAGCTCTGTTTGGTTCACGCCTTCCATGACTGAAGTGGGGAGACGAACGTCCCTCGTTTGTATAGTCTGTATTAAAGCAGCAAGTCTAAGGGGTATTTATGGTGGGTGGGTTTGGAGGGGCTCAGAGCTCCTTGGAGAGACTTTGGCTTCATGTAGGAGAGGTATGCATTCTCAAGTGGCTGATGAGGTTTCGTTGCTGGGTAAATTTCCCGCCGCACAGTTGACATTCGTAGGGCTTTTCCCCTGAGTGGACGCGCATGTGCTCGGTCAGCCGGTACTGCCGGGTGAAGCGCATCCCGCACTCCTCGCAGGCAAAGGGCTTGAGTCCCAAGTGGCTGCGCATGTGCCGAGTCATGGTGCCCCGCTGGGTGAACATCTTGCCGCAGATGTTGCAAGGGAAGGGCCGCGTCAGCCAGTGAGTCTTCTCGTGCTGCCGGAGGGTGGCCGGATCCTTGTAGCTCTTCTCGCAGACCGAGCACTTGAACGGCCGCGATTCCGAGGTGTAGGGCTGGTTGGGGTTCGACAAATCCTCGGCCTCTTCTTCTTTATCCTCGAACGTCCCTTCCTCCTTGATGTACAGCTCTTCTTCCGTGTGTTTCTCTACGTGGGCATTGAGCTGCTCCGAGCTGGGGAAACCCTTCCCGCACGGGATACAGACGTACAGGTTGTCCCCGAAGGCCACCGGTTCATACCCTTCCTGCCGGTAGACGTAGTTGGCGCTGCTGTGCCCGCCATTCTCACTTTCGCTCTGGCCGCTGTCCTCGCTATTCTCCTTGCCGTTCTCCACCTCTTCTTTGCAGGCGTGCAACGGCGGCTCTGAGCCGTAAGGGCTCAGGCCTAGGCTGCGCTCGGCGGACTTGCACAAGGGGCCCATCAGGATTCCGTTGGGCAACCCCTCGCCCTCCTCGCAGCCTTTGCCCCCGCCCTCCTTCCGGTCGAAGGGACAATCCTTCTTGATCCACTCTTTCTTGCGCGAGGAATGGCGTAGGCTCTTTCGCTGGTTGCCTTCGGGGAGGGACTGGCGGTCTTCACTGAGGTCCATCTCCATGGGCTCGCAGTTATCTAGTAGGGCGGGAGGGGCTCCAGAGATGGACTCTTCAAACGATGAGGCACTGTTGGCGGTGGGGGCTGAGGCGGGCCGGGGGGAGCCGCGCTGACTCTCTCCGTGTTGGGTGTCATCTTGGGGGGCTATAGTGGGCAGGGAGGGGCTTTTTTTGGACAGATCCAGCCCAAGTTCCTGGTCCACACAGCTCCCATTGGTGCTGTTACTCCCTTCGCCCAGGCCCCTACTCAAGGCGTGAGAATTCTCTTGGTTGGAACTGTTCATGAAGACCTCGTCATCCGAGACCTTCGCCTTTGGCATCTCCTTTGGCTGAGAGCCCTTCATCCCTTCGGTTGACCCTGAATAACGAGTAATGACAGAAGCGGTGGCAAGTCTCTGACTCCGAGGCGGCCGCCCGACGCTGGAGGCTCCACCTGCCCGGCCAGCGAAGGACCTCCCGCTGCGCTTGAGCTTCTTCCTACAAAGGGCTGCCAGGTCAGGAAGTTGGAGGTAGCTTGCTGCGGTGAGGAGAGCATTGAAGTTCTGCTCACCAGGCTGGTCGGTCATTAAGAGCTTGCCAGTATAAATAAAGTCCAAGATTTGCCGGAACACGGTAGGGTTGACCATGTCGGTATCTAAGTTGATCAGGTTGTCGTGCAAGATGAGGGACTTGAAGTACATGCTGCTGGCTGCCAGGATGTTCTTGTGGGCACGGAAGAGGGCATTTTCGACAACGATGATCACATCGCAAAGGAAACCTTTGGCTCGTTGCTGGTTAAGCTGCAGGAGCAAATGTTTGGCATGATTTGGCAGTTCCATCTCCACCTTGTCTTCCCTTTCCTGGTCACCTGATCACCTAAAAGAGAAGACGGGAAGAACCACAACAAACGTCAGTCCAATTCTCAGTTCCACTGGTGTGGATGACAACTGTTAATCTCCTAGGTACCCACCAGAGCGGTGTGGACTTCAATTCCCAGAATTCTCTGTTCAGGGTTATCCTAGCTAGGAATTCTGGGAGGTGTAGTTCACCTATCTGGCAGGCCCCTAGACAAGGGGAACATTAATAATTAATAAGTTAGCAACGTTCAATTTTGAAGACCACTTCAAAACTGACGGGCACTTGGATCTCTCATTTTTATTTCTTTCAAGCTGGGATAAAACGTCTGCCTCTTCCTTCATTTTTGGGCGGGCGAGGCAAGTTTTGATTACATTTCTGTGATGGGAAGTAATGAAATGGAAAAATTAAAACAGCTTGGAACAGCTGGTCCAGGTCAGAGAACACACACATCTCTGGAACAGAAGGGCAAAAAAACAAACAAAAAACATGTTAACTTTTTTAAAAGGGAGGAATAATAAAATGGAGATATTTTATTTGATCTCAAGAAGATGCTCTCTCTCTCTCCAGCTATAAAAATAGGTTAAGGTGTGTAAACCACAGCTCTCGCCTGTCCATCAAATTGATCTCAAAAACCGGGTCAATCCGATTCAAATCCTTTAATTGATTGTAATTGTAATGTTCCCATCGATTCACTCGAAAGCTTTTTTATAAGTAGGGCGGTAGAAAAATTACCTCCCGGCATAACCTCAACCATTCTGACGTAGCTTATTCCAGAGCTGCCCACTCAGCTTTACACTACCTAAATAATATTGACGTGACATCAAAGATTAGACTCAGTCAAAGAACAATGATCTGCTTCGTTTGAATTATCAGAGGCATCACTGGAAGGGGGGTAGGGATTTAACAAAACCAGCCTTGCCATGTTGCAATGCAAGGTCCTTCTTTTTGGAAAGTGCATCACATTATCCCAAACACACAGACATCAGAAATAAGCCACATATCAACCATGGCAGAATCTCCCCATTGAATCAATCTGGTCTTCTCCACTGCGGTGGTGGATGGAACCCACGTGCAAAAACAGATCTCCTAGGTTGCCGTGTTGGATGGACCCCCATCAGCAAAATTTGATCTACACTGCCATGTTTGAGGGAATCCACCAGCAAAACCTGATCCACACTGCCATATTTCATGGAACCCACCCGCAAAATCTAAACGGCCACATTTTGATGGAATCCCCTTGAAAAAAAATTGATCTACGTTGCCATTTTCAAGGGAAACCCATTAGCAAAAAGTGAGGAGTAGCTCCCGTTACTAGCACTAGTTCCTGCCTATTTAGTAGTTCAAAAGCACACAAATGCAAGTAGATAAACAGGTACCACGTCGGTGAGAAAGCAACAGTGTTGTGTGTGCTTTCGGTGTACAGCCATGCTGGCTACACAACCACCGAAATTGTCTTCGGACAACGCTGGCTCCCTTGGCCAAGAAACACCCCAGAGTTGAAAAACGATGATGAGTCAGAGATAAATATTGTCGTCAGGTCATTCATCATCTCCTGATTTTGCGGCCCTGTTAGGGATCTGCATCCCTCTGGAACTCCCTGACAAGCCAACATTTGCACAGAAGAGGATAGAAACTCCGCTTATGGAAGGAGAGAAGATGAAATCTCTCTCCAGGATCAACATCAAATGGTTCTTCAAACGTTGAGCCAGGTTTTCAGTTCGTTCCAGCCAGTAAAATCTTAAAACGGAATACAACTGTGGCTTATTCGACGAATCCTGGTTTTAATAAGATGACTGATCTACGGTCATGCTGGAAGGTTTTTAAAGAACAGATTCGACGGCCATTCGTCTGGGTTTCCTGTCCAGAGCAGGGGGTTGGACTGGATGACCTAGTCCAAAAATTCACGTCACAACTGTCTCACCTAGCAACATAAATTTGGGGGTCCACTGTGGTCGTAAGTCGAGAACTACCTGTATATCTCCGTCATGGTCATCTTCATTAGTCTCTACCAAAGGGGTGTCAAACTCATGGCCCGCGGGCCGCATCCAGCCCACAGGGTGCTTAAATCTGGCCTGGGAATAGCAAACGACCGGCCCACAGGGCCTCTGGCAGCCAAAACGGGGGAAAATTTACTTTCAATAAAGCCTGCAACTGGCAAACTTTATCTTCAGAGGCCTCCCCATTGCTGAGAAAGCGAGGGAGACGGAATTGCCTTTGACTCGTGAACATTTCTGCAATGCACCAACTTTGCTTGTGCACCATCAAACCCTGCGTCACAGCTTCCTTCTGAAGTCCTCCCCCTCCCCGCCACCTATTCAAATCTATGCAGATGGAATTGATCCATCAGTTAAAGGGTCATTTGGTAATCAGGGGGCAGGTTTAAAGTCGCTGCGACTTGCAGAGAGAACGTAACACCAGCTTTGCTGGATGAAATCATGAGTCCTTTCTAGCTCTGTTCTAAAGCTTGCAGGGGACTAACGAAAACAGAAGGCGGATCCTTTTTTCCTGACAACATTCCTTGGTAATGTTGCTAATCAGACTGATCTTGGGAGAATCTATGCATCAAAAAGAAATCTGATCTAAAAAATCAGTCTATTTTTTTTGGGGGGGGGGGCAGCAGCGAAATACGCTTTCAGGAATCAGGCTGCACCTCTTATATTTGGGAAATATTTGTTCCACAGTGCATCAAACCTTGTGAAGAATCAAGTTTCCCCTTTCCACTATGTCTTCAAAATGGGCAACGATTAACCTGTAGATGTATGGTGCAGGTATGAATTTATGCATGTATATTAACATGTGCATCCCGCAGTTTTCCGACTATAAGACGCAGCAGGATTTTGAAGAGGTAATTTTAAAAAAAAAGTTTTTGTCTTCCCATTTTTGAAAAAAACAGGCAGAAAACAGGCTGGTTTTTTGCAAAAACTGAGGCATTTTTGCTGCTGGGGGCTGGGAGAAGGCAAAAACGCCTCTGTTTTTGCGAAAACCACCCTGTTTTTTGCAAAAACGGGATGCAGGGGCACGCCGTCAGTAGGCCAAAAATGGCTGTATAAGACGCACCAACATTTCCACGCTCTTTTAGGAGGGGAAAGGTGTGTCTTATACTCTGAAAAACACGGTATGTGGGTTATGTATGTATTTGGCCAGCTATATATACTTTCTCTTGAGAACAGGTGACATAATTTTCATTTTAAATGTGAGCCAGTATGCTCACGCCAATAAAAAGTTACCTTATCTTTCTTATCTTCTTATCTTATCAGCAGTGTGCAGCAGCTGCCAAAAAAGTCAACAAAGTTGTAGGCTACATAAACAGAGGGATAGAATCAAGATCACGTGAAGTGTTAATACCACTTTATAAGGCCTTGGTAAGGACACCCTTGGAATACTGCATCCAGTTTTGGTAACCACGATGTAAAAAAGATGCGGAGACTCTAGAATGAGTGCAGAGAAGAGCCACAAAGATGATTAGGAGACCAAAGGCTAAAACACATGAAGAACGGTTGCTGGAACTGGGGTATGACTAGTTTGATGAAAAGAAGGACCAGGGGAGACATGATAGCAGTCTTCCAATATCTCAAAGATGAGGGAGTTAAGCTATTCTCCAAAGCACCTGATAAGGATAAGAAGCAATGGGTGGAAACTAATCAAGGAGAGAAGCAACCTAGAACTAAGGAGAAATTTCCTGAAAGTTAGAAGAATTAATCAGTAGAACAACTTGCCTCCAGAAGTTGTGAATGCTCCAACACTGGAAGCTTTAAAGAAGAGATTGGACAATCATTTATTTAGAGTGGTATAGGGTTTCCTGCCTAAGCAAGGGGTTGGACTAGAAGACCTCCAAGGTCCTGTCCAACTCAGCTATTCTATTCTATTCTGCTCTAATTCCATTCCATTCCATTCCATTCTATTCTACCTCCAAGGTCCCTTCCAACTCTGTTATTTTGGTTTTTGTTTTTTTTAAATATATCTTATCTTATCTCGCAACAAAAGCAGGCTGGGATTTTGTTTAAAAAATAAAAACAACCCGAAGAGATTTATTAAAACTCCAGGAGAAGAAAATGGCCAGGTTTCTCCTGCATTGGCAGCCTACCCATCCATCGTAAACGGTCTCATCTCAACTTGTGTTTGGCCAGACCTTGGCTGTTCTTTTGATAGAGTTGTTGCCTTGCTCCTCCCGCCCCGCCCCCCCAAAAAAGCTCTAAAGGTGAAGTAATTAAGAGAAGAGATGAGCCAGCAAAAGCATCGTTTTGTGCTGAAGTTGCAATCACACACACATACACAAAAAAAATCCTTTCTCCCTTTGGAGCAGAGGCCCACTGTCTGAAGACAGAGATGGTGAAATCTCGCCCATCAAGGGCTGCATCAACAGAGGGATAGAATCAAGATCACATGAAGTGTTAATACCACTTTATAAGGCCTTGGTAAGGCCACACTTGGAATCCTGCATTCAGTTTTGGTCGCCATGATGTAGAAAAGATGTTGAGACTCTAGAAAGAGTGCAGAGAAGAGCAACAAGGATGATTAGGAGACTGGAGGCTAAAACATGAAGAACGGTTGCAGGAACTGGGTATGTTTAGCTTAAGAGAAAGAAGGACTAGGGGAGATATGATAGCAGTCTTCCAATATCTCAGGGGTTGCCACAAAGAAAAGGGAGTCAAGCTATTCTCCAAGGCACCTGAGGGTAGAACAAGAAGCAATGGGTGGAAACTAATCAAGGAGAGAAGCAACTTAGAACTAAGGAGAAATTTCCTGACAGTGAGAACAATTAATCTGTGAATCATGCTGGATTTTACAACTTTTTTTTTTTTTGCTGCAATTGTTAAGTTAATCACCACCAAGCTCAGAGAGCACCAAGGACTCCCAAAGCCATCTCCTCCTCCTCCTCCACAAACCCCACTCTCTCTAGCATTGATGATGTTTCCTCCTCTCTTTTCCCTTTCCTTCTCCTCCTTCCTCTCCCCTACCCCTCTCTACCTCTTCCCCTTCCTACTCTCTCTCCTCCTCTTCCTACCCCTCCCAATCTTCCTCTTCCTTCTTTCCCTCCCCTTCCCTCTCTTCTCCTCTCCTCTCCCTCTTTTCCATTCCAGAAGAGGACGTGTTAAAAGCAGACGGGCGCAGCAGAGAAAACGCAGCCGGGAAGGATGCAGGCACAAAGCAAAGGGACCCCTGCACCGGAGGATCTCTGTTGCAATGGGGTGGGGCTGGGTGAGGGGCTGGGAAAACAGCAGCCCAGCTTTGCTGACTCAAGGAAAAAAAAAGATCCCTCTTTTTTTTTGCTGGCTGGTTATTTGACAGATTGGTTTGGCCCTGTGCCCTCTTCCTTCCATTCTCGGCATCTCCGCTGAGGGTTCAGAGAACAGATTTAGCTACGCTAGTTTCAACAAGCGGTGCGTTAAAAAAGACCCAGGAAGCCAGATGTGCAAGGAGATGTTTTCTCAAGTAGTGGCAATTTCTCAATTTACAGTTCTTTGGTTAGTGAGCGTTCAAAGTCAGAAACTGGACCTGTGCTCTTCGCACATACTGTTGTATGTGCGAAGAGTCGGACAGTGAGGAGGTTGGGAAGGAACATGGGCCAGTCCTGGAGTCTGGGGAAGGCTCGGACGAGGGCTCTGCGTCGGAGGCAGAGATAGGACCAGAGCCGTCTGACAGTTATCAGCTGCCTTCAGAGTCAGACATCAGTGAGGCAGACAAACAGCGGGAGGATGGAAGGCTGAGTCAACCTTGAGCCTGGGGAGAATCGAACTCCTGGCGGTGGGCAAGCCTGCAATACCGCATTCCAACCACTGCGCCACCACGGCTCAGTTGTGGGAACCCGCTTCAACATGAGCCACGGTGGCGCAGTGGTCAGAGTGAGGTACTGCAGGCTACTTCTGTTGCTCATCGGCTGCCAGTAGTTTGGCAGATCAAATCTCACCAGGCTCATTCAGCCGTCGGACCCAGATTGTTTGGGGGGGGGGGGGCGAGAGGCTGACTCTGTAAACCGCTTAGAGAGGGCTGGAAAGCACTGTGAAGCGATATATAAGTCTTAAGCGCTATTGCTAAACAACTGCCATGCAAAAGCTGCGTCGAAGCGAAAGGGCGAGGGGGGGGAGGAAAGAGGTGCAGGGGGGGAAAGGGGGCGCCTGACACACACGCTTGGGTTTAAAAAGGGCAGGCTAGTCCTGTTGCGGTTGCCGCTTACCATGGCAGGTAGACGGGACTAAAGGTAACTCCATTCCAGACCTTCCGACGGTCCCCATGCCGTTCCATTGAACGCACAACTGGCACGCTGAATGGAGAACCAGCGGGCTTCACTGTTAAATGCAATTAAGAGACTGCAATCAAAGGGAAACATCCGTAGCAATCAGAAAGGGGGAAGGGAAGAGAGACAGAGAGGGAGGGAGGGGTCATTTCTGAATTCTTGGTTTAATGCTTGGAAGGGGACGGGGGGGGCGCTTGGAGCAGGCCACAACAGGGGCTCGCCAGGCACGGGTTCCTTAAATTTGGGGGGGGGGGGAAACCAAGGACACCCTGGAGTCGTTCATGCGACCAATGCCCGAAAACCTCATGTTGGTGTTCTTCAACCAACGAAGGCAAAGTTCACACCTTTAAGATGGGGGGACTTCAACTCCCAGAATCCCCCAGCAGCCTGCATGCAGGCTGGTGGGGGATTCTGGGAGTTGAAGGCCACACAGCTCAAAGTTGTTGAGGGCCGAGAACTCACCCACCTCTTTCCCTCCCCCAGAATGGGGAGTCCTTGCATCTTTTTGTTCTGGATCTTCACCTCGCGTGACACGACTTCCCCCTCCTGCAACTAATTTTACCAACCCCCCTCCCCCAAAAGGACATTTTTTTTTGGGGGGGGGGAGAAAGCTCCAGTGATGGGATTCAGCCGGTTTGCACCGGTTCGCTGAACCGGTTGTTGCAAGGACCGGCTGGCCCATTCCCCCGCGCCCCCCCAGGAGTCTCCATGCGGCCTGTTAATCACGCCAGTTAAGTGCAGGACTCACGCGGACACTCCGGGAGGGCAAAAAAACAGGCCTCCCAGAAGTCTGGAAAAGGGCCCATTTCCGGTCTCCAGAGCCCGAGGGAGGCCGTTTTTTGCACTCCAGGAGGTTCGGGGAAAGCCTCCGGAAGCTGTGGAAGGCGAAAACGGGCCACCCCCGTCAGGGTGCAGGAGGCTGAGTAGGCCATGCCCACCCAGCAACCGGGCAGAGAAAACGCTTGCTAACTTTTTTGAATGCCACCACTGGGAATCTCCCTTTCTTTGAACTGCTTTTAGTGGCGGAATCAATCCCCAAATGAACAATAGAGCAGCTTTGGAGGTGTCTAAGCCAGGGGTCGGCAAAGTTAAAGACCCCAAGAGCCATGTGGACTCGTTTTCCACAGAAAACAAAAACACGGGGAGCTACAAAAATCCCTTCCCGCGCCTGACTGTTTCCTGAGCGCCCACAAAACTAGCATAAGGTCGTTGAATTAAAGGTTCTTGTTTTCTTCTGAAACTTTTCTTGGATTTATCCATGGTTGGCCTACCGGGGTTAAAAAAGCTCAATAAATCGCACGCCGGTGGGTGTTGCAACCTTGGCGGTTGTGACGCAAAGTTTGAGTGACAGGGAGCCTCAGCAGAGGGATGAAGGGGGCCAGATACCCCAGAGTCACAGGTTGCAGACCCCTGGTCTAAGGCAACCCGGAATAGGAATTAAATTGGTTTTCGCCCAACCCTTCCCTCGACGTGGTCCCTCCCAACAAAACTTCTGGATTATTAACCCCAAACATGGCGGGCAGTCAGGGATGATGGGATGCGTGTTTCAAACGCCTACAGAGAAAGATGCTGCAACGCGTTGCGTTCTTTCCCCCAACGCCGGCGATTCTTGGTTCTCTCTTTCATTCATACGCACACCTGATCGTGTGATCGTACGCGCAATCTTTTAATCTAGATATTCCCATGGTTTCAAGGTCTACTCCCAGGAGCAACGTGGTGTGCTTTCCAACTGAAACGGGACACGCTCCGCGGAAAAACTATCCCTTACCTAGAAAAACAAAACACAAAACAGGATCCCGGCTAAAATATCTAACTTAGCTTCTCTTCTGACGTGCAGGGTGCATCCAACTGCAGGTACTCCTCATTTTAACAACGTTTCGTTTAGTGACCGTTTGACGTTACGGCGACATTAAACAAAGGGCCTTACGGCCGTTTTTCACGCTCCCAACCTTTGCAACGTCTCCGTGGTCACATCATCAAGAGTTGGACCCTTGGCAAACTGGCTCCTATTTATGACCCAAGATCCCCTTTTGAACTGAAGAAAAACAAGATGCTACTGAAGAAGTCATTTAAAAGATAAGTTGTGAGACTGTCTGCTCTGTAAGGAGGTACTTTTACTCCAAGGTCGATATTTGAGAAAGGCTTAAAACTGAAGCCACAATCAGAAAAGCAAGCAAGCAAGCATGACAATTGTTGTGTTTGCCAAAATGTTAAGAAGTGTATGTATGTACCGTATTTTTCAGAGTATAAGACGCCTCAAAAAAGAGGCTGAAAATCTGGGTGCGTCTTATACACTGAATACAGCATTTTTTGCCTCCTCATCTTATATTTCTTCTTTCTGGTCCACGTATCGTTTTGCAGTTTAAAAACCAAACAAAACATGCACATATTTTGGAATGGTCTTTTATCTAATATATGCAGGTTTCTCCCCCACCCCCAAAGTGTTCCCCCTCTGGAATTTTACATATTTGGGGGATCCTTTTTATTAAATGCACATTTTGCAAGTGCAATGGGCTATGATGATGGGTGAAAGACCATCCAACTAACCACAGTCTAATTTGAAATTCAGGAAATACTACTTGAATAAATTTGCAAGAAGCGTCGAAGCAAGCAGATTTTTCTACCATAACGAAAACCCTGCCTTTCGAACAAAAAAACCAACAATGACACCCCTCTCTTCTTACATGTCATTATGTACAAAGCAACTTAAAACAACTAGCAAAGGTAGGTCTGGGGTTTGAAGACATTTGCACAATTTTGTCAAAAGGATTCTTTTTTTTTTTTTTTGCTAACGCAGCTTCCAAGTTGTGTCTTGAGATGGGAAGGCAAGTTGAACTGGTTTGGCCACTACGACAATCACACAACAGGCTTAGAAACACAGTGTTTAAGTTTCTACTAAAGTTATTTAGGGATGACTTCTTGGGGCTTTTTAAATCTCGGGATCCCAGCGAAGTTGCTGATTAATTGCCCCTCTGCAAGGATGGGTTTGTGGGGTTTGTGTGTGTGTGTGTAACAGGTAAATAAATCAGGAGTTGAGAGTTGACGTCTTGAGAGTGCAAGGGAAAACAGAAATTACGAATGACCACGGAATATAAAGGTGTCATCGCCACCTAGACACAACACAATTCTAAAAAGATGGTAAGAATGCAGCCTGACTATATGCAGGATCCAGATATCTGGAGGAATGCTTAAAAATAAAACAAAAATCCTCACTTAATGTCCAGCTGCTTAACAATCAGCATTCAGAGTTATACCGGAACCCCCCGAAATCTTATTGATGAGCTGACAATAGTAGAGTTCGAAGGGACCTTGGAGGTCTTCTAGTCCAACCCCCTGCCTAGGCAGGAAACCCTATACCGTTTCAGACAAATGGTTATCCAACATCTTCTTAAAGACTTCCAGTGTTGGGGCATTCACAACTTCTGGAGGCAACTTCTGTTCCACTGATTAATTGTTCTAACTGTCAGGAAGTTTCTCCTCAGTTCTAGGTTGCTTCTCTCCTTGATTAGTTTCCACCCATTGCTTCTTGTTCGACCCTCAGGTGCCTTGGAGAACAGTTTGACTCCCTCTTCTTTGTGGCAACCCCTGAGAACACTGCTATCATGTCTCCCCTAGTCCTTCTTTCTCTTAAGCTAGACATACCCAGTTCCTGCAACCGTTCTTCATATGTTTTCATATCTATTGTCACTTGATCAAATTTTGGGCACTGGTGTTTACGGCCATTTGGATGGCAAAACCTGAAGGCGGAGTCAAAAGAGGCATCAAACTAGAATCCCCACATAGCCACAAGTGGCCGAAGTCCAATGTCCCTTTTTCTACCTCCTTAGCAGGTGCTAACCTGAGAAAATTCCTATGCATGGGTTTTTTTTTAAAGCAACAAATCAGTTTAATTGAACCTCGACTAATGAATCTGGTCTTTCACACAGGACACTGGATGGATGGATTAAAACCAACACTTTAAATACCACGGGTAACGGGGAATTGCATTCATTGAAAACCAGAACCATTCTTATTAGAATCGTTCTTATTACATTCCTATTCTGTATTTTGTCGCTAACCACGACAAAATACAGCAGAGAAATATTATACTTAATCTTACATATTACGACAGCGGCCAGAATAGCATATGGACAAAAATGGAAAAATAATACAGTACTGAAGGAAGATGAAGTGGTAAGGAAGATTTTAGAATGTATGGACAAATTGACCAAGGAAATACAAAGAACGGAGGAGACACAATACTATTTAGTTTGGGGGGAAATGGTACAAATGGCTTGACGAAAGAAACAAGAAATTGGGAAATGTAAAAATAAGGTATCATAGAACAATTAGGGATAAGCGATAAGATAGGGAGTAGGAAAAATAAGATATATTAATTGAAGAAAAGTATATACAATATCATATAGGTAGTATGATTGTCTGATATCAATGGCTAAATATGAATAATTAAGGATTTGTACATGAAAAGGAATAAGCAACAAGGTGACCATAAATGTAAAAATGGAATATACGGGAGGGGAAATAATAACTGTAAAGATTCGCCAATATGTAACTGCTATTAGATGGTACGTTTAGTTCTTGTGTTGTTTAAAATTATGTGTTGATGTGTTTTAAGTGTATAAAATAATTTTTTTAAAAAAATACCACTGGGAAAATAATTGTTTTTTAAACTTTTTTAAAATTATCTTTGCCCGCAAACACTATTCATTGCATTTGAAGCACCCTGTAGAGCAGGGGTATCAAACTGGCTTTATTGGAGGGCCAGATCAGCCTTGTAGTTCTCCTCCGTGGGGCAGCTGGGGTGTGTGTGTGCGAGGCCTGTGCCCCATTTTCGGCGTGGACCGCCTCTTCCAGCAGACTGCTGGCCAAAATGGGGTGTGGGAGGCCCTCACACACACCCATGCCCCGTTTTGGCTGCCAGAGGCCCTGCGGCCCGGTCATTTGCTATTTCCAGGCCAGATTTAAGCACCCCGTGGACCGGATCCGGGGGCTACGAGTTTGACACCCCTGCTGTAGAGACTAATGAAGATGACCTGGATGGAGATAGATAGGTAGTTCTCGACTTACGACCACAAAGGACCCCCCAAATTTATGTTGCTAGGTTTGACAGCTGTTACGTGAATTTTTGGACTAGGTCTTCTAGTCCAACCCCCTGCTCCGGCAGGAAACCCTATACCATTTCAGACAAATGGTTGTCCGATCTGTTCTTAACAAACCTCCCAGCGTGACCATACATCAGTCATTTTAGTATAAAACCAGGATTCGTCGAATAAGCCACAGTTGTGTTCTGTTTTTAAGATTTTACTGGCTGGAATGACCTGAAAACCTTTGAGACATGGATCCCGGAGAGAGATTTAACCTTCTCTCTGTCCGTAAGCGGAGTTTCTCTCCTCTTCTTTTCAAATGTTGGTTTGTCGGAGTGTTCCAGAGGGACGCAAATCCGTAAGGGAGCCGCAAAATGAGGAGATGATGAATGACCTGACGGCGGTTTTTCTCCCTGACTCATGATAACCAAAGCGCTGAGTCCTACGTTTTCAGTTGATGGATTGCAGAGAAGTTTTCTTTTGTTAAAAAAAAATAATGTTTGCCTGGATTGCAACGGAGAAGAAAGTGTCACGCCTGACCAAAATCAGTCTAGTTTTATTGAGATCGGCTAGAATAAGAGGATCTGATTCTGCCAAACCTCCTATGACAGGCGTGCCTAACCTTTTTCTCCCCACGTGCTGAAATCACGTCCGTGCTCACACCCATAATGCTATGCCCCCTGCCCATCCTAAAGGCTCCCCCTCCATTGCATGCGCGCAACCCCCCTGTGCCCCATTTTGGGCCAAGCAGGCCTCCCTGAAGCCTCCCGGGACCACAAATGGGCCACGGGGCTGAGGTGGGGTGCTGCACCACCCCGCACTCCGTTTTGGGCCTAACAGGTCTCCTTGAAGTCTCCTGGGACCCAAAATGGGCCACGGGGGTGGGTGTCACACCCCTCCACGAGACCGTCCCATCCACACGGGACCCCCCTTTCCCCCTCCGTGCATGCGCGTACGTCTCATGTGAGGTAGAGGCCTGAAAATCAACTGGCCGGTGGGAGGTGTGGGCACATGCGCGGTAGCGCTTAGCTGGGCGACAGCTCGCGCCGTGTGTCACCTTTGGCACACGTTCCAGGCATTCGCCATCACGGTTCTATGACCTCCTCCTCAAGAAACAGTGAATTGGAGATACTTGACCACTTCCAAGTGTTAAACGTCTATGGGCGCTAACAGCGCTGCAGTCCATTTTGCCTGCGTGGAGTCCCTGTACAAGTAATCCTCGACTTACGACAGTTGGTTTAGCGACCGTTCGGAGTTACAGCGGTGCTGAAAAGAAAAAATGACTTCCGGCCGTTCTTCACACTGACAATCACTGCAGCATCCTCAATGTCACGGGATCAAAATCCGGACGCCTGGCAACTGACTCTTATTTATAACGGCGGCAGCGTTCCCGGGGAAAGCAAGATTCACTTAACAACTGAGTTACTAATTTTAACAACTGCAGCGGTTCACTTAACAACTCGCAGCAAGAAAAGTTGTAAAATAGGGGCAAAACCCCACTTCACCAATGTCTCACTTAACAGCATACATTCCGGGCTCAACTGCGGTCGTACGTTGAGGAGTACCTGCAATGGAACACCTACCCCACCCTCCACCCCCTTTCCCGCACACCCCTTCCCCTCTTTCCCAAAGCATGCAAAACCCCTAACAGGTGGGTCCCTTTAAATATCGACTGACACATTTGCAGAAAGACGACGTCCAGCGAAGGATTAGAGCTTCTACCTCAGCTCACCAGCTGGAGTTCGCCCTATCGGGGTATCTCGTAACTATTAGAAAAGATATTTTGGAAAGCGCACGGCAACCCCCTTGGCCTCTGACCTCGGGGAATGCATCGAGCCCCTGAACATTTGTGCTCCAAGAATGCACACTTGGCCCTCGGGGGCTCGTCCCTTGGCAGAGGGACCTCCGAAAAAGCAAATGTTTGGCCCGAATTGGATCCTGTACGCCCACTCCCTCTCCGGTAAATTTAAACTGGACTTCAAAGAAAGAGAGAGAGAGAGAGAGAGACAGACAGACAGACAGAGATAGACAGTGAAAGAGAGAAAGAGAGACAGAGAGCTAAAGAGAGAGTGAAAGAGAGCAAAAGACAGAGAGAGTGAAAGAGCGAAAGAGATAGATATGTCATTTTTTAAAGAGATTAACAGAGTTGGAGGGACCTTGTAGGTCATCTAGTCCAACCCCCGCCCAAGCAGGAGACCTTACACCATTTCTGGCAGGTGGCAGCTCAGTCTCTTCTTGAAAGCCTGCAATGATGAAGCTCCCACAATTTCTGAAGGCAACTTCTGTTCCATGGGTTGATTGTTCTCACTGTCAGGAAATTTCTCCTTATTTCCAGATTGAATCTCTCCTTGGTCAGTTTCTATCCATTCTTCCTTGTCTGGCCTTCAGGGGCTTTGGAGAATAGCTTGACCCCCTCCTCTCTGTGGCAGCCCCTTAAATATTGGAAGACTGCTATCCTGTCTCCCCTGGTCCTTCTCTTCACTAGACTAGCCATGCCCGGTTCCTGCAACCGCTCTTCATGTTTCAATCTCCAGGCCTTTGATCATTTTAGATAGATTCAGATTAACAGAGTTGGAAGATGATGAGGGGATTGGAGGCTCAAGCATAGACACGGCTGGCTCATATTTAGCTGGTTGTTCACTAAGACTCCAGGATCCCTCTCACAGTCCCTGCTATTAAGCCTGGTTTCACCCAGTTTATAGGTGTGCTTTTTGGTTTTTCTTACCTAAGCGTAGGACTTTACCTTTTCTCTACACTGAATTGCATTTTGTTAGGTAGGGTCCAGGGTTCAAATCTGTCAAGATCCATCTGGATCTTGAGCCTATCTTTTGGGCACTGATGGCAAACCTTTGGGCACCAAGTGCCGAACAGGAAGCTCGCGCGCACTCGTCTGGGCCACAACCCGGAAGAGGAGCAGCTCAGGGGGCATGCGCGCACCGGGAAATAATCTTCTGGTTTTCGCTGCGTGCATGCACACCGGACAGCTAGTTTTCAGGTTTCCGGCGCACATGTGTGCGCGACTATCAGCTGACCAGCGGCATGCTCAAGCCGGAAAACGGAAGAACAGCTCTTCCAGTTTACGGCACTCCTGCACGCAGGAAGGCTAGCTGATCTTCGCGCATGCATGCGTGCAAGAAACACGGAAGAGGAACGGGTGACGCCGCATGTGCCATCCCGGTTCTAGGGTGTTAATTATTCCCGCCAGCTTAGTATCATCTGCAAATTTGGCAAGTTCCCTTCTATTCCATTATCTAAATTGTTAATTGGAGACACTGAAGAGTACTTAAAAAGAAGATCTCTTGAGGATGAGCAAATAAGAGACATCAGCAGGAAAGTGATGCTCAGACGGTCCAAAAATATATCAATTAAGGCCTGGGCTTAAGTTTTATTCAGAGTAGCATCCAGTATGGAGAAGCACCCATTTTTTTCCCAGCAGGAAGTGCTGTCCAGAATCACAATAAGCCCGTGGGAGATTCTGTGCGGAGATTATAAGAGCATCTGGCATGGATCAGGATGGAGAAGAAACGTTTTTGGCACCACCAGGGCTCTCTCTGGAAGCAATCAGGAGGTGAGACCTGGAAAAAAAGCATTGCTTCCACGACAGCTGCCAAAAGGAATATTTTGGAAAGGAAAAGAGGCACACAAGAATGGCATCAAACGGAGAAGAATCGGAGCCTAACGGACCGAAAAGGGTTCCAATGTAGGAAGTCAACAGGGTTTCCGATTCGTTCCTCGGGCAATCTAGAATCTCTGCGCTGGCCCAGATTTTCAGTTAAGGGGGGGGGGGGGGGAATAGCAGAGTCTGGTGATGTAATCTGACCCGGGACTCATTTGCTGAAGACACCTAATCTGGCGCCCACATGTTCCACAGCTGAGAGGCACCAAACCGAACACATGGAAGGGAGGAGAAGGAAGAAGAAGAGGAGAAGGGAAACTTGTAAGAAGTACATAACCTGCTTCCATGAAAATAAGACCTCCCCAGATAATAAGCCCTCCCTGAAAACATTGCAGCACAGCAGCAGCCGTGAGGCGGCCACGCTCGCCGTCTCCTGCACCTCAAAAATAATAAGACCTCCCCGAAAATAAGCCCAAGCGCTTATTTTGGGGGTCAAAAGAAAATAAGACTCTGTCTTATTTTCGGGGAAACACGGGAATCATTGTGTTGGAAAGGGACCCTGGAGGTCTTCTAGTCCAGCCTCCTGCTCAAGGCAGGAGATCTTAACACCCTCCTGGTTAAATGGCTGCTCAGTCTATTTTTGAAACCTCCAATGATGGAGCTCTCACGACGTTTGAGAGGCAAGCTATTCCATTGATCAATTGCTTTCCCTGTTAGGACATTTCTCCCTTACTTCTAGGGATGGATCTCTCTTTAACAAACTCCCAACCATGTTTTCTGGTCCTGCTTTGGAGAATAAGTCAATCCCCTTGTCTTTGTGATAGCCCCCCAAGTATTGGAAGACTACTACTCTGTTTTCCCCAAAATAAGACAGGATCTTATTTTCTTTCGACCCCCGAAATAAGCGCTTGGCCTTATTTTCGGGGAGGTCTTATAATTTTTGAGGTGCAGGAGGCGGCGAGCGTGGTCACCTCATGGCTGCTGCCCTGTGTTACAATATTTTTGGGGAGGGCTTATAATAATACTTTATTTACAGTCACAGACCAAAACATGACCACTTTGGAGAGGGCTTATTATCTGAGGAGGTCTTATTTGGGGGGGAAACAGGATATAATTCCTTTTAAAATGCAATGCCTTAACTTGGGGTAGAGTCGAAGCGACTGGATGGAGTTGAGCATTTACTGGCTGAATGCCCTTCCCGACACCTACACGGAGTTCACAGCAGAAATTTTTCCTTTGGGAAAGAAACATCTTTGCCGCTACCTCCACTTTCCGAGGGGGAGGTGAGAGTCTTCACCACTAGGCCTCTACGCTCCTCATCAGGAGACTCTCACCCGGTTTCCCCCCTCCCAAAATAAGACCCAATCGGAAAATAAGCCCTAGCATGATTTTTCAGGATGCTCGAAATATAAGCCCTACCCCCAAAATAAGACCCAGTTAAGATCATCAGCCAGACGGACGCAATTAGTACCGTATTTCCCCCAAAATAAGACCTAAATAAGCCTTCATGCATCTTTCGGAGCAAAAAATAATATAAGACCCAGTCTTATTTTGGGGGAAACGTGGTATCGTGCACCCGCCCCCCCCCCCCCAATCCATCATACGATTTAGCCTCAAGATCCTTTATCAACTTAGTTGCTGTTCTCTGCACGCTCAAGAACCTGATTTCCTTGGAGAGCTGAGTGGCGTGCAAAGGACAATCTGAAGACGGCTCCTACGATGAGAATTACTCAGGCATAATACTGCAGGTGCCGTAACCAGTTTGAGAAGCCCGAGCTAACTCTCTCCCAATAGGCTAAACAAAGAACCAGCTCGTCTTGTATTATTAATGCAATGGGTTTGCGGTTTCTCTGCATTGTTCTGCAGATGTGCTGGGCTGCAACCTGCAAGCTTGGGAGGAGACCCTGGAAATATTCGGAAGGATGAGTCCAAGGTTCTCCAAAGGTGGCCAGCGGGACACACGGGTTCTCTGTGGTTGTAGGTCCAAAGTCCAAATTCTCCCCTGATCTGTGGTCACAAAAAGAGGAACGATGCAAGCACTGAACTCTTTTAACGACCCCATAATCCCTTGTGGGATAGGGTCTGGGCAACTGAATGGAGCTGCAGAGTGTTTTAACGGCCAGATGCCCTTCTTGTTGCCAGGGCGGAGTTTTGTTTGGCAGATATATTCTCAGTGTGCCGAGAGAGAGAAATATCTGCCTCTACCTAGGATCGAACTCACAGCCTCCTGATTGTGAGGTGAGAAACTCCCCCTCTAGGCCACCGCACCGCTCGTTGGAAGCACTGGATTCAAATGATTGGGAACAATGCAGGTAGCCCTCCACTTAATTTGCTCAGTGACCATTTGAAGTTACAGCAGCTGTATAAAAAAAAAGGGACTTACGATCCATTGTCGCTCTTTCGACCGTCGCGGCATCCCCATGGGTCACATGATCAAAAATTCTGACGCTTGGTACCTGACTCATATTTAGGAAGGCCCCGGGGTCTTTTGCAACCTTCTGACAAACACAATCAACATGGAATCCAGATTCACTTAAGAACTTTGTGATTAACTCGACACCTGAAGCGTTTCACTTTACGACCGTGGCAACAAAGGTCATAAAATGGAGCACCGAAAGGCAATCTTGATTGGCAATGCCAAGGCGGGGCTCAATTGTGGTCGTAAGCCAAGGACTATCTGTGCTTCGGTTTTCATGGAGTGATACTTCGCTCGTCTCCAGAGGTGGCACACGATTTGTTTCCTATTTTGAATTCAAGTTCTCTTAAACCCACCCAGATTAGGGAAGGATGACCTGTGTCATTCAAAACTAACCAATCATCCCCGGTGTTTTTTTCCCCCGGTCCACAAGGAAACCCGTTTGTAAATCAGATAAAGGTTCCCCTTGCACCTATGTGCTAGTCGTTCCCGACTCTAGGGGGCGGTGCTTATCTCTGTTTCAAAGCCGAAGAGCCAGCGCTGTCCGAAGACGTCTCCGTGGTCATGTGGCTGGCAATGACTCAACACTGAAGGCGCACGGAACGCTGTTCCCTTCCCGCTAAAGGTGGTCCCTATTTTTTCTACTTGCATTTCTAACTGCTAGGTAGGCAGAAGCTGGCACAAGTAACGGGAGCTCACTCCGTTACGCGGCACTAGGGATTCGAAAGAAAACCGAGGAGGTGCCTCCCTAGAGATGCCAACAGAAGTATGGCGCCATCTTCAACCGCAGAGTACCAAATGTTTTCTATTATTACCAAATTTTTGATTGGGTGATGGGTCCCACCCAACCTTCTCTAAATGGACATCTTGGATGGGTATATCCCACATACTATATTTCACATTATCCTTGTGCTTCTTCTCCACAGTTGGAAGGTCAATGAGTCAGAGAAGGCTTCCCAAGAGTTGCCCTCAAAGGCAGTGAGTAGCTCAACCCAAGGAGACCCAACTTTTCTTTGACGGTCACCCCTTTCATCCAGAGACGAAAGGAAAACTCTCGGTGGATCTGGAGGGGCGTTTCTTCCAACTTTAGGAGATGACCACTTCAAGTTTTGGTCCCCTTGGGTCAAAAGTCAAGACCCCCTCAACAGTTTCAAGGAAAAGCTTGGGAACCAAGAAGCAGTCCAAATCAAGAAGCTAATCTGAACTTCACCTCTGCGTAACATCAAATGCCTGGATCTTGGCTGACCTCTCTCCTAACAATTCCAAGTTCCAATCCAAGTTCCAAGGGATAATACACATACACAAACACACACACACACTAAACGGAGGGGAAGACCAAAGTGACACATACTTTTTCCATTCTGGGTAAGCCATTACAATCAAGAGTAGAAGAGAGGGAGAGGCAAAAGAAAGGCTGCTCCTCTGCTCCTCTGCCAAGTGGGTCAGGAGGAGGTTATGAGAAAATATGAAACATGTGTTCCTTGGACAAAAAGATGGAACACATGATTACAACAGGAAATGTACAGGAAAGCCAGCCGGGGGAGAGCGAGGGCGTTCTTGCCAAAAAAACATTTCCATGGAAACCCAACACTAAAGTGAGCTTCTTCCCACCATCACGTTTGCAGATGTGCAATTCACCTGAGTTTGCTCCTTTGCCCCCGGGACCCTCAACCGAAGCATCCATCCCAGGACATCCATCTCTTCTCCATTATTCCCCCTTCCCCCTTTTTAAAACGTGAGAATGCAGACGACCCAGCCTAAACAGTTTTCTGCGTTTAAGAAGCCAACTACAAAGTCTAGCGTTGGCTCCAGGAGAATCCCACGGATGGACCGGAGAACATGAAATTCAATGTTGGATGTCCCGTGCGATTCTTGCGGGATTGATGCTCTTCCTTCTGCGTCCCCCCCCCTTCTCCAAATTAAAAACAAAAAACAAAACAAAACTCCTGGCATCCTTCAGAACAATCAAGATCTTGCCTATTTGGAGATCTCTTGAGTTTTGCCCTCAAAATGTAGCAGAAGCATTGGCCAAGGAAGGTCCTACCTACCTCAATGTTTCTCAACATTCTTGGCCAGTTTAAGATGGGTGGCTTTCCAACTCCCAGAATTCCCCAGATAGAGTTGAAGTCCACCCATCTTCAAACTGGCCACGGTTGAGAAACACTGGGGTAGCTACTCTGCTGAGGTTGCAAGTGGTCATTGGAGTCTTCTTCTAAGGCTGTCCTCCTCAACTTCTTCTCATCCTGATGTCCAATTTTGGAGGCATGATGGCAGAAAAATCGGTAGCACAGGTCAAGTCCTAACTTAAGTTTATAGGTTCACATAAAAAATGGCATCTACCTACCTACCATCTACTATCTACTTACCTATCATCCATCCATCCATCTACCATTTACCTACCTACCTATAATCTATCATCCACCCAACCACCCATCTACCTAGCTACCATCTACCTATCATCCATCTACCATCTACCATCTACCTACCTGCCTATCATCCATCCATCCATTATCTACCAACCTACCCATCATCTGCCTATCATCCATCCATCCATCCATCATCCATCATCCATCATCCATCCATCCATCCATCCAATCATCCATCCATCCATCCATCCATCCATCCATCCATCCATCCATCCATCTATCTATCAACAGGTACATTCCAATCTACTAGAGCATAAACTTCCATTCTAATCACAGAACTGCTCTGGAAAATGGTATTATTATTATTATTCTCGTTGGCCGTACAGCCAGCCAAATGTTCAGACTGGATTTGGAGCATTTCTCCACCTCTCGAGATCTTCCCAAGGACCTGGGATAGGCAGGTGTGGATGTTGGAGGGTGTTAAAAGGTCTCCTCACAGGATGTCAGCTGTTCCAAGCAACCCTGACCTTTGCAATTGACTGACGGGGATTTTGTCAATGCCAATGATGTTCAAGTTGGCACTCCAGATATTTTGGAATTGCCCCCAAGGCACCGATTTCTATTGGTACTGCCTTTGCTTTCTTTTGCCGGTCGTTCTATTGTTGTTGTTGTTAGTGTGTGTGTGTGTGTGTGTCCTTATTGCTGATATATTAACAGCTATATTAATGGTCCATCTTTGCCTACGGACCTTGTTTCTTTAATTCCCACATGGCAATAGCAATAGGACTTGGGTTTATGTACCACTTCACAGTGTTTTCCAGCCCTCTCTCTAAGCGGGTTAGAGAGTCAGCTTCTTGCCCCCAACAATCTGGGTCCTCATTTTATCCACCTCGGAAGAATGGAAGGCTGAGTCAACCTGAAGCTGGTGAGAATCGAACTTCTGGCAGTCGGCAGAATTAGCCTGCAATACTGCATTCTGACCACTGTGCCACCACAGCTCTTACATCCACTGTGCCATGTTTCCACGAAAATAAGACAGAGTCTTTTTTTTTTTTTACCCTCCCCTGAAATAAACGCTTGGCCTTATTTTCGGAGAGGTCTTATTGTAGTTGAGGTGCAGGAGGCGGCGAACATGGTTACCTCTTGGCCGCTGCTGTGTTGCAATATTTTCGGGGAGGGTTTATTTTAGCGTATGAGCTCAAAAGCCCAATTGGGCTTATTACCCAGGGAGGTCTTATTTTTGGGGAAACGGGGGTAAGTTGTGTAGAAAGTTTGACCATGAGTTCGATAGTCCCATTAGAGTCTGAACCTCAATTTTTTGTGACTTAACAAAGGGGGATATCGAAATGTATTCGAGTAACCCTTATTTCCCTATACGTGCCTAAGGATCTTTTTATAAGCAGTTATAGAAAATAAACTAAGGACTCTCTTACCTCGGCTACCAACAGGGGAATTCGCCCCGGGGCAACATCTAACATCACCTATGGAAGAAAAGACAGGGTGATGTTTCAGTTGGGTTTGCCCACAAGTCAACAACCAAGCAAAAAAAACCAATGTTTGCCATGGATTGATGGCACTGGATTTTAGGCTCTTCTAAGGTCTATGGAGATTCAGACCATAGTTGTCCCAAAGGTGCTTTTTTTTTTTTTATAAGCGACAACGGGACTTCCTTGGTATTTTTTTTCTTGGAAGACATTCTGTTTCTCATCCAAGAAGCTCTGAAGAAGCTGAAGAAATGTCTTGGGTGAGAATAAAAACCAATTGCCTTTTGGGAAAAAAAAAAAAAAAGCACCTTTGGGACAACTCTTCTAAGGGCTTCCAAGTTGAGTGATCGTGAGATCTAGTCCCACCTTAGCCACAAAGGCAGTCAGATAATATTCCTGCAACCGGCAAGGAGGAGGAAGAAGAGGAGGAGGAAGAGAATGAGGGGAAGCCAGATTGGCTTAATGATCAGAGCAAAATATGTTGTAAAATGGGTGTGACTCCCTTAACAACTATTTCGCTTAGGGATGGAAGTTCTGGTTCCAATTTTGATTGTAAGCTGGCAATACCCATACCCAAAAGAGAATATAGAATAACAGAGTTGAAAGAGACCTCGGGGGTCTTCTTACTCCAGGGGTCCCCAACCTTTTGGACCTCAGGGATCAGTAAATTCATAATTTTAAATCCCACGGACCACAAATATGATCTGCCTAATGACCAGCTGGGTGGGTGCGGCTAGGTGGTCATGTGATTGGGTGGGCGTGGCCAACTTGATACCACTCACGTCAAGGGGCACCTCTACTCATCCCTCCCCTCCCAGCCACTCCTCATCTGGGCTCCTTAGGGTCCCAATAGAAGTAGTTGCTGGAGCTGATCAGCCACCAGGAGAAAAGAGTTGACAAAACAGCTCAGTTCAAATTGGATCTGGCCCAGAAGGAGGCTCAGCAGAAGCACCTCACTGAGGACTACCAGCATAGGCTTCCCAAGCAGAGGGAAGACCTGCGGGAGTGCAAGGCCAGGTGCCGGCGCCTGGAGGCTCAGCGGGCTGAGATGGTCAACCAGTTCCAGGCCATGATGCAGTCCCACTGGAACGAGGCCCTCCGGCTCTTCCCCACCAGCGGCGCTTCCCTCCAGCCTTCGCCCAAAGCCCCCCACCAAGAGGCTGAAGCAGACCCCAAGTCTGAACCTCTGCCCCCCCAACCCACACAAAAAGACCCCAAAGGGTGAGACTCTCTGCAGCAACGCAAGCATTCATTGCACGTATCTGTCCCAGGGGCCGTAGTTTGAGGACCCCTGATTTAGTCAATATAAACGGTGCAAATAATTTTTCTGCGGACCACCAAGATTTTCTCGTTGGTGACTGCTTTTTCTAGTCCAACCCCCTGCTCTATACCTGGTCTACCTCTCTACCATTCCAGACAAATGGGTGTCCATTCTCTTCTTCGAAACCTCCAGGGACGGGAGCACCCACCACATCTGGTCCAGATGTTAAATTGTTCTCCCCTGTCAGGACATTTCTCCTTAGTTCTAGGTTGATCCCCTCCTTGCTTTGTTTCCATCCATGGCTTCTTGTCCTGCCTATCACCGAAGTTAAGAACGCAGGCACCGCGGATTACCAGAATTTCCTCCCCCCCCCTCCAAGAAAAACCAAAACCACGAGAGCCCCGATTCAGATTCAACTCGGTTTAAAAACCATCGGTTTGAAATGGGACAAGAGACCCTTTTCAAAGCTGAGAAGGTCGCACAAAACCGTCTGGGCAGATGAAAGGCCAACCGAGTTGGTAGAAAGAGGCATTCCCCCCCCCTCCGGGACCCACCCAGTGAAACTGAGGCCGAGAAGGGCTTTAATCCTCGACAAACACCGCACCACTGTTTGCAAAGCAAGCCAGTTTCGCTGAGCCTCCAGTGGCAAACAATGCAGACGGCAACCATAATTGCATCTTAGGGAGGGTCTTGGATGCTCTCTGATCTTGGGTTGTTTTCTTGCAGATGTTTCCTGAGCCCAAACTACGTAACGTCATCAGTGCCAGAAGGGAGTGGGGCTTGCTTCAGTATAGAAGCAGAGAGCAAATCTTGCTCCTTTCCAGCACTGATGATGTTACCTAGTTTGGCAATGAAACGTCTGCCGAGGAAACAATGAAACTCAAGAGTGCCCCAAGGACCCCACAGTCCTCCTCCTCCACTCCGCAAAGCCCAGTTCCCTTCAAGCATGGATGATGTTACCTAGCTGGGTCATGAAATGTCTGCAAGAAAACAACCAAGCTCAGCGTACCAAGGTCCTCACAGTCCGTCCTTCCTCCCTCCCTCCCTCCATTGGTTAGAATGCAGTATTGTGGGCTAACTCTGCTCGCTGCCAGAAGTTCGATCCTGACTGGCTCAAGGCTGACCCATCCTTCCATCCTTCCGAGGTGGGTAAAACGAAGACCCAGATTGTTGGGGGGCAAGTGGCTGACTCTGAAAACCGCTTAGAGGGCTATAAAGCACTGTGAAGCGGTATATATTGTCCTTCCGTCCTTCCTTCCTTCCTTCCATCCATCCATCCACCCACCCATCGTGCACAGTAGTTAGAATGCAGTATTGCAGACTAATTCTGCCCACAGCCAGGAGTTCGATCCCGAGTGTCTTAAGGTCGACTCAGCCTTCCATCCTTCCAAGGTGGATAAAACGAGGACCCAGATTGTTGGGGGCAAGAGGCTGACTCTGTAAACCGCTTAGAGAGGCCTGGAAAGCACTGTGAAGCGGTGTATAAGTCTAAGGGTTATTGCTATTGTCCTTCCTTCCTTCCTTCCTTCCTTCCTTCCTTCCTTCCTTCCTTCCCAGTGCTTACAATGCAGTATTGCAGAGTAACTCTGCCAACAGCCAGGAGTTCGATCCTGACCGGCTCAAGGTTGACTCAGCCTTCCGTCCTTCCGAGGGGGGGGTAAAATGAGGACCCAGATGGTTGGGGGGAAAGAGGCTGACTCTGTAAACCGCTTAGAGAGGGCTGTAAAAGCACTGTGAAGCGGTATATAAGTCTAACGGCTATTGCTAGTGTGTGTGTGTGTGTGTGTGTGTTTTCATCCCAGGGGATCAATCCCTGCCTACATTCCAGGGAGAACTTCCTGCGACCTCCCTCCCTCCCTCCCAAACAAACCAGAACCAAATTGCAATTTGAAACGTAGCCAGGAAAGGGAAGGAAATTAAAAGCGTGGCGGGAACTTGCTAATTGCATTTCATCCATCAAGTTGAATGCAATTTGTTACTCAACTGAAGGTTTTCCCCCCTCCCCATCTGTCCATTCCACTGTTTTTTCCTCTGCGCTCAAATCCCTATGGAATTCTCCAAGGGAAAAAGAAGGATAATTTTTCAATGGATCTGCCTCGCTTAAACCTCAACAGGCAGTCCTCGACTTACGACCTACAACAGATCCCCACATTTCTCCTGCGGAGTGAGACATTTGTTAAGTGAACGTTGCCCCGTTGTACCACCTTTCTTGCCACCGTTGTTAAGTACAATACAATACAATAGCAGAGTTGGAAGGGACCTTGGAGGTCTTCTAGTCCAACCCCTTGCCTAGGCAGGAAACCCTATACCGTTTCAGACAAATGGCTATTCAACATCTTCTTAAAGACTTCCAGTGTTGGGGCATTCACAACTTCAGGAGGCAAGTTGTTCCACTGATTAATTGTTCTCGCTGTCAGGAAATTTCTCCTTAGTTCTAAGTTGCTTCTCTCCTTGATTAGTTTCCACCCATTGCTTCTTGTTCTACACTCAGGTGCCCTGGAGAATCGTTTGACTCCCTCTTCTTTGTGGCAACCCCTGAGATATTGGAAGACTGCTATCATGTCTCCCCTAGTCCTTCTTTTCATCAAAGTAATCATGGAGAGCTTATGAACCGGAGACCAATTCCTTGAGTGTCCAATCACCCTTGGCCAATATAAAAGTAATGGTAAAGCTTCCCCTCGCACATATGTGCTAGCCGTTCCCAACTCTAGGGGGCGGTGCTCATCTCTGTTTCAAAGCCGAAAAGCCAGCGCTGTCTGAAGACGTCTCCCTGGTCATGTAGCCGGCATGACTCAACGCCAAAAGCGCATGGAGCACTGTTACCTTCCCACCAAAGGTGGTTCCTATTTTTCTACCTTCATTTTCTACTTGCTTTCGAACTGCTAGGTTGGCAGAAGCTGGGACAAGGAACGGGAGCTCACTCCGTGACGCGGTGCTAGGGATTCGGACCGCCGAACCTTTGATCGACAAGCTCAGCGTCTTAGCCCACTGAGCCACCACGTCCTTCTTGGCCAATATAAAGAATTCTAATCTAATCACCGGTCGATCAACCAAAGATTGAGGAACGCAACAGCCATTTCTCCAATTTGTGTGCCTAAATATCTCAGCTGATTGGTGAGATGCCAGCCAGATTAAACAAAACATGCACTCAACAGCTTCTTCGCCATCCATGACCTCATAAAAGAATTTTTTAAAAAAGATAATAGAAACTCTCGTTTTATTTTTGAAACTAATCATCTTTCAAAGCGTTCAGCGCCAAGCAGTGGCCATCTGATTTTGGGCGGGCATCAGGGTTTCTGCGAGTTCGGTGCGCATGCAATTTGTGCCTGCTAGATTCAGTCACACAACGCGCACTCCACCTGCTTGTGCAGTTGCCCGTAAATAGGTCTGAGCATTAAATGCGCAGAACATTAAAAATGTCCCCCCAAAAATATCACGACGCAGCAACCAGGAAACCAGTTCGGGGGCGTGGCAAGCCTGCGGTCCGTACCGTTGCGGCTGAACTGGTAGCCACCACCTCTGGCGTTAGTCCCGCCAACGCAGAGAGAAGAGTAGTCGAGTCCAGGAGGAAGGGGAAAAAATAAAGTCTAAAAATACACTACCGCCAGTCTAGGTGGCAGAGCAAGACTGCTTGCTGAAACTCTCTTTGAAGAGGGGGGTGGGTGGGGGAGACACGAGACCGGGTGCATTTTTGCTGGATTGCATTATCTGTCTCTGTTGCCCATCTAAACCCCCTTAGAAAACTGGTTTGGAAGAATGCAGCGGGAGACAAAACCAGCCACGTCTGGGAAGGGCGAGGAGGAGGAGGAGGGGTGGGTGGGTAGGAGAGGACGCAGCTGGGGGAGATAAGACAGAGCCCGTTTCATAAAGCTTGCAACACACTTCGTGACTCTTTCTCGTTCTCCCAGGGTGGGTACCGATATATATATATATATACATTTGAGGTGGGGGTAGTCGCGAGAAGACTTCCACGTGGGGTGAAATCTCCCCCCCCCCCGCCCCATTGTATGAGCTCCTGCCTTGAAATTTGGAAGAAGAGTGAGCAGACACAGTTCCTCGGACCTTTGAGTGCACAGGTAGTCCTCGACTTACGACGACCAGAATGGAGCCCCAAAATTTTTATGTTTTGAGCGTACAGTTAGTCTTCGGCGTACGGTCACAACTGAGCTTCCAAATGTTGTATTGCTAAGCGCGACAGTTGTTCCGTGAGATCTGCTCCATTTGTGTTGTTCAGTTAGGCACACGGTCGTTGAGTGAATCCGGGCTTCCGCCATTGATTTGGCTTATGAGGAGGTCACCAAGAGGGAGATTGGAACTGTCACAACTACGAGTCTTCCCCAGCGTCCGCATTTTAATTGCGCGACAGCAAGGAAATGGCAACGGTTGCTAAGTGTGAAAAACAGCCCCTGAGTCTCTTTTTACCCAGTCGTTGTAACTTTGAACCGCCGCTAAATGAACTGTTGCAAGTCGAGGGCTACCTGTGCAGGTATATCACAGGCGTTCCTCGACTTACGACCACAACTGACCCCAAAATTTCTGTTCTTTGTGGGTTTTGCCGCGTTTTACCACCTTTCTTGCCGTAGTCCTCAAGTGAATCATTGCCGTTGATAAATTACTAACACGGTTGTTAAGTGAATCATCTTCCCCATGGGTTTTGCTTATCAGCAGGTCGCAAAAGGGGATCGCATGACCTTGGGACACAGCAATGGTCGTAAGTATGAACTAGTTGCCAAGTGTCCACATTTTGATCTCACAATCATGGGAATGTTACAACGGTCGTAAGTGTGAAAAATGGACCCAAGTCCCCTATTCCAGCACCGTTGTAACTCGGAACGATCACTAAATGAACTGCTGTAAGTCGAGGACTACCTGTCATGAAGTCGGAAGGAGAATAGGCGAGCAGACACAGTTCCTCGTCTCGGGGGAAGGGGGGATGTTTCTTACCATCCCATTTCAAGGCCTGGACTGGAAGGAGAGGAGGAAGAGGAGGGAAGAAGAAGCAAAAAACAGAGTC
>NC_138564.1:8565268-8619910 GCF_964273705.1 Natrix helvetica
GGTTAATTGTTCTCCCTGTCAGGAAATTCCTCCTTAGTTCTAAGGTTGGGTCAAACGGAAAAAAAAAAAAAATTATCTCAGTTAAAGCATTTTTAAAAATGCATCTGTTTGCTCTTGAAATTTGGGAAACATGCTGATTCTCTTCCTTGTTCTCTGTAGGTTCTCCCTGCTGTTAAAATTCTAAAATTCTCAGGGCAAAATCTGAAAATCTTTAGTGAATCATGAAGATGATAAAGGAATATATTCCGTATCCCTCAAAAAACAACAACAGTACCCTGGCACACACACACACACACACAAAGGAAAACCATAAATGGGGGCTACTTCCTGGCAAATGAAAAAGGCAACAAAAACCCGATTCTTAGTGATTTGAACAATAAATGAGCCAGATACAGCTTTTAAGTTTAATCAACTGTAAAACATCATATTTAGAACTTAGAATCCACCCGCAGGGAATATATTCGCATGAAGGAAAGGCACGATGAGAAATCAAAAGAATGATATACATTTCGGAAAAGGGAGAGAGAGAGAGAGAGAGAGAGAGAGAAAAGGAAGATATCAAGCTAATGGTAAAATACAGTAGATTATATAGGGGGAAACAGCACAGAATGAAGCAACTACTGTTTCAAAAGAATTACAAAGCACAAAATAAATTGCTCTAACTTGCAAAGCCAGCTTTCACAGGGAAAACAGAATTTAATGCTAGGCTGCAGCATGAAAGCGGCATAACCTTTTGCCTGCCAAAAAACAGAGGTGGGCATCATATACTGTAACTGCCCAAAGACAACTGACTTAATTATCACTTAATTCTATTTTTGGCACCACCTCAACAACTCAACCATCCCTCCCATCCGAAACTTTTTGACGTGCTCCGCTGTAGAGGAATTCAGACTAAGATGAAGGAAGAGAAGAAAAACGATGGGGAAATCAGGGAAGAAAAACCGGATCCTGCTTATCCGAAGCCATTAAAAGAAGGGGAATAAATCAAGATTGAGGATTATTGAAGACAATTCGAGTACCTTGAGAAGAAAGAAGTCAGACTGAGATTTGAACAGGAAAATTTTTAAAAGGAGAGAGGCTGTGTTTGAAAACAGAGGGACAGAAATTTTGCAAATAAAAGCAGACATGCCTTTTGAAAGGAGACGGAATGTGACACATTACTGGAAGATTTACCCCCCAAAAAGAGAAAGCAAAATGGGGAATAAAATTTAAAAAAATACACTTTGGTGCTTCTCAGCTTAAGATCACAATTGAGTCAAACATTTCGATGCCAAACAAGACGGCTGTTAAGCGAATTTTGCCCCGTTTTACAACCTTCCTTGGCACCATCGTACAGTGAATCCCTGCAGTTGTTAAGTGAGCAAGATGGTTGTTAAATGAATCTGGCTTCCTCATTGATCGTGGTCGTCTGACGGTCATAAAAGAATCACACGACCCCCAGAAATATGAACCAACTGCTAAGCATCTGGATTTTGCTCACCCCACCACTGGGATTCTCCAACGGTCGTAAGTGTGAAAAAGGGCAAGGGTTTGCTTAGCCATTGTGGTCAAAAAAAAAAAAAGAAGACTTGCTTAGCGAATGGAAATTCTGTGGCAAATTACAGTCGTAAAAATGAGGACCAACTGCATTGATAAGGCTGCGTATTGTTTTAGAGTCAAAAGAAACACAGTTTTTGGAAAGGCAGGGAGAAACTTTGCAGAAAGTCCTATGAACTGCTGCATTCCCCCCCCTCCAGCGGTTACACAGCTGTTTTTTTGCAACTCTGCAACCCTGGGCCAAAGTTGTGTTTAGCTCGAGTTTGCAGAGAGGTGTGTGCCCCGCGCACAACTCTGCTTGCCTAGAAGCTGGTTTTAAAACTTGAAATCCCAAAATGCTACGCATTGAAAGGGCTTATGCAGACACACACACAGACACAAATTTTTATTTTTTAAAAAAACAGTTTCTAACATTCCTCTGATTGCCTTTACTTTTGGGAAACTCAAAGCCTGTCTTGTTGTAAGGGCAAGATTAGTTCATTGGCTAAACCGAATCCCTCTCGATTCCTTGAATTCACCAAGTGTTTTAACAGTTTCAAAACAATTTAAATATTTTAAGAAAAGCAGAGGGATGTACATATTGGTAACAACAGCATTCAAAAACAGATGTAAACGCCTTTAAAAAACAGTTGTTGTTAGTGGCGAAGTCATGTTCGACCCATCGCAACCCCATGGACAATGTTCCTCCAGGCCTTCCTGTCCTCTACCATCCTCTGGAGTCCATTGAAGCTCACACCAACTGCTTCATCCAGCCACCTCCTTCTCTGCCGTCCCCTTCCTCTTTGGCCCTCCATCGTTCCCAGCATGAGGCTCTTCTCCAGGGAGTCCTTCTTCCTTCTCATTAGGTGGCCAAAGGATTTGAGTTTCCTCTTCAGGATCTGACCTTCTAAAGAGCAGTCAGGGTGGATCTCCTCTAGGACTGACCGGTTGGATCGCCTTGCAGTCCAAGGGACTCGCAGGAGTCTTCTCCAGCACCTCTACTGGAGAAGACAGAGGTGTCTCTAAAACAGTGTTTCCCAAACTTGGAAACTTTCAAACCTGTGGACTTTAATGCGGCATGCCAGCTGGGGAATTGGAAGTCCACACGTCTGAAATTGCCAATTTTGACAAAACACGGCTCTAAAATATTTCAGTACATCATTACTCGTTCCAAAGTGTGGGTCAATGACCAATACCAAGGGTTTTAGATAGATAAATAATAAGAGGACCAGTGTTAATAGGCACCTTATGTGCAGTCCCAAAACATCTGGGACACCACTGGGACACCATCGGCATTAACAAAATCCTCATCGGTCAGTTGCACTGGAAACAGCTTACATCCTGCGATGAGACCTTCTATACCATCAAACATTCACACTTGCCTATCTCAGGTCCTTGGAAAGGACTGGATAGATTGGGGGGGGGGGGAGATGCCAAATCCAGTCTGAACATCTGGATGACTATTAATACTGGCGTTGACAAAATCCCCATCGGTCAATTGCAAAAGGCAGCTTTACTGGGAACACTATCAAACATCCACATCTGCCCATCCCAGGTCCTCGGGAAGGGCTCGACGGGTGGATAACAGGGCCACGTCCAATCTAAACATCTGGCTGACCACAATTTATTAAATGTGAGACTTGAGACTTCCAGCCACTCAGCAGTTCGAAATTGTTGAAAACAAAGAAGAAATGCAAAAAATGGGCACCGGGCAAAAGATGGCGATGAACTGAAGGCCAGAAGGGAAGAGAAAGGAACTGAGGTAAAGAACAGTTGTCTTCTGCTAAGGATGTGGTTTCAACTGGTCTTCACCGACCCTCCCCGTCCTCCAGCCTTTTAACCAGGCTGGGCCAGCTGCAGTCAAACATCCTAGACACTTTGAGGTATTGCAGTTCCCCAATTCTATTCTCCAGCCATCTGGAAGGTGTCCCATCTACCCTGTCGAAAGCAAAACACCGTCCCAGTTGTGAAAGCAGCTGATTTTTTTTGCAGACAAATGAAAAGCGGCCGTGCCCAACTTTAAGAGCAAGAAAACGAGCTGAACTGGACCAAGAAATGAGCTGACTCTCTGCCTCTCCCTTCCCAAAGTGCCAATCAAGTTTGCAAAACACCTCTCGCCCAACGTTGGGTTGCTTCTTCGGCTGTGCTAACACATGTACCGTATTTTTCGGAGTATAAGACGCACCTTTTCCCCCTCAAAAAAGAGGTTGAAAATCTGGGTGTGTCTTATACACTGAATACAGCATTTTTGGCCTCCCGAAACCCCGCCCCCTTTGCAAAAATGGCCATGCATAGCCTTTAGGAGGTTTCCAGAGTGCTCCTGGAGGAGTGGGGAGGGCAGAAATTAGTGAAAAACAGGCCGTTTTCTGCTCATTTTTGCCCTCCCAGCCCCCAGAAGCACTCTATAAGCCTCCTAAAGGCTATGCATGTCTTTTGTTTTTGTTTTTTTGACAAAAAATGGGACTGTTCGCGAAAAACAGGCCGTTTTGGGGAGGTTTGCAGAGTGCAAAAACTTTTTTTTTAAATTTGCCTCTTCAAAATCTTGGTGCGTCTTATACTCCGAAAAATACGGTACTTATCGGGGGGGGGGCATAGCTTCTTCCCCTTGAAGGCTGCATTATAGATAGTCCTCGACGTACGACCGCAAATGAGCGCAAAATTTCCGTTGCTCAGGGAGACGGTTGCTAAGTGAGCTTTGGCTCCATTTTAACGGCCTTTCTCACTGCCGTCGTTAAGTGCTTAAGAACGGCCTTTCTCACTGCCGTCATTAAGTCCCATCGCTGCAGTACTTAAGTTAGGAACACGGTTGCTAAGCGAATAGGACAGAATGGAACAGAACAACAGAGTTGGAAGGGGACATTTGTTAGGCGCGTTTGCCCCGTTTTACGACTCCTCTTGCCGCAGCTGTTAAGTGAATCATTGCACTGGTTAAATGAGCAGCATGGGTTGTTAAAGTGAATCCGACGTCCTCGTTGACTCTGCATGTCAGTAGGTCGCAAAAGGGGATCATGTCTCTCTCTCACACAAACACACACACACACACACACACAGGATGCTGTGACCGTCAAAAATATGAGCCAGTTACAAGCATTTGCATTTTGATCCTGGGGACCACAGGGATTGCTGTGACGGTCATAAGTGTGAAAAAATGGTCCCTTTTTTCAGTGCCATTGTAATTTTGAATGGGTCATGCGCGCATTGCATTACGGGGGTGGCCAGGCACATGAAGGACCAAAAAGTTAGCCATTGCTGCCCTCCACCATTTCTGACAGCATATAAAATCAAAAAATAAACCTATGAATGAATAAATTCAGAAGTCTCCCTGGGATTATATGGGATTATGCATCCAGCCTCTCCGCCCAGATAGAGGCCTCGCCTAGCAACTGCCTCATTTAATGACCGGTCACCGTTACGACACTGAATGGTCCCTAAATGATGAAACAGTAAACATGCCACCAACAATAATCTCCACCAACAACCTTCACAGATCTGTATAGCCGAGGAATGCAGAATATTGGGTTCACTTAGCAACCGCTTCGCTTAACAGACCAAGTTTGCCAGTCCCAATTTTGGTCACTAAACGAGGATGAACTTGTAGGGTCCGCGTCCACCCCCCCCTGACCAAGCTGGAAATAATAAAAACAGACGGGGGGGGGGATGTCACGCTGATGGAAATGAACTCAGCGCCAAAGAATGGAGGCCTTTGGACTCTGGTGCTGGAGAAGACTCCTGCGAGTCCCTTGGACTGCAAGGCGATCCAACCGGTCAGTCCTAGAGGAGATCCACCCTGACTGCTCTTTAGAAGGCCAGATCCTGAAGAGGAAACTCAAAGACTTTGGCCACCTAATGAGAAAGAAGGAAGGACTCCCTGGAGAAGAGCCTCATGCTGTGAACGATGGAGGGCAAAAGAAGAAGAAGGGGACGGCAGAGAAGGAGGTGGCTGGATGGAGTCACCGAAGCAGCTGGCGTGAGCTTCAATGGACTCTAGATGCCAACCTTGCTTTTTCCTGGATTTTTCTGCATGGCACTGTTTTGCCCTGCCTTTCGGGCAGAGAAAGCACTTTTACCTCACCTTATCGGGAGCCGCTTAAATGCAAATGCCAAGATGTAAATCTTCTCCAGGTAGCATTTGTTCTCTGCCACTCAGCTTTTAGGTGCCAACCTAATTAACGCTAATCATCCGGCTGGCACAGCTTCAAATTATTATTTTGTTTCCCTGCTACCTGGGCCAGGCAATCTTTCCCCTTGCCTGCGCCAATCCAATTCAAAGCATGCCACGAGAGGTGCCAAATTTATTTTTTTCTTAAAATCCCATGCCCGTTTTTCACGCCTTTCCCTCCAGATATTTAAAACGATTATTTCAATTTGGCAAGATATTCGCAGTGGTAATGATTTTAAGGAGCATTTCGGCAGCTACACATCGTTGCAAAAGACCTATGGTGGCCTGCCAGTGACCAGGGCA
Organism: Natrix helvetica; assembly: GCF_964273705.1. Lineage (NCBI taxonomy): Eukaryota > Metazoa > Chordata > Lepidosauria > Squamata > Natricidae > Natrix > Natrix helvetica. The sequence continues at coordinate 8,571,246 of NC_138564.1, forward strand.
GCGGGCAGCAGATTCGGACAGTGAAGAGGTTGGGGAGGAACATGGGCCAGTTCTGGAGGCATCCCCTCCCTCCGCGGCACATTTTTAGTCCCCGGAGGCTGCAGGGAAGCCGACTAGACCCAAAACAGGACATGGGGGATTGTGCGCGCATACGCTGGCTGGTGGTGATGGTGGGGTTTGCACGTGCATTCAGAGGGGACGGGGCCCATGGGGGGCGGTGTCACACGTGCATTGCACATGGGTGCTATTGGCATACGGCGACACAAAGGTTAGCCATCCCTGGGCTACGAAAGCCAAACGGTGGCCGTCCAGAATCTCGAGACCCTGCCGCTCCAGGAAGAATGTCTCTGAAGCAATTTGCACATTCCACCCCAAATAAAAAGATTGGTTTTTTTTATCTTGGCCCACACCCTATTCTGGGAATTCAGGTGTTTGCCTGGCTCTTAAAAACCGGCCTGGTGCCATAGGGCTTTTTGTCAAGGTCGCTTCGCAGAAAGAGAGAGAGAGAGAGAGAGAAAAGATTATAAATTCCAGAAAAGTGACTAATTCAGTGGCCGGCAACCCTTCGGGCACGATGAGCAATGAATTATCAAACTGAATATCTCTCTCGGGCTGTTTTCTTCCTCTTCCTCCTCTCTTCTTTCACCCTCTGCTTTTCCTTCTCTCCAATCCATTTCGAGCCAACCGGTTTAGACCCGGGTTTCAAACCTCATTTCTCTTCCCATCTTGGAAGAGGTGGGGGTGTTGAAAACACCAGGACGGAAGGATATAAATTCCTAACAGCTAGAACAATTCATCAGCGGAACAGCTTGCCACCAGAAGTAATGTTCAGTAATCTTCCAAATGCTGGAAATGCAATCAGACTCCAGGCACTTACGTGGGGGAAGCGAGAAAATATTGGAAGAAAATTCATAACTGGTTTGAAAAGATGATTAAACAACGTATAGACCTGAAACCAAGGAGTATTTCTGTTGGGGATGATGTCGGAGGGTTATGATAAAGGGACTATATATATCAAGTTTTGCATGTACAGACAGCAGCAAGGATTATATTTGCAAAATACTGGAAGGATGAGAATATTCCCCCAGATGAGGATGTAATTCGGAAAATACTAGATTGCGCGGAGACTGACTTTAAAAATAAAAGATAAAGATGACACAGAGTATTACTTGACATGGAATAGATTTTATGAGTGGTTAGAGATAAGAGGTAGAAATTAGACAAAGAAAGATTATAGGTATGAATGAGCTAAAGATAAAGATGGCCTATAATTGTAAATACACCAATATATTTAACAGAATTATAAATAAGCTAATAGAAAAAGAAACATAGCCAAAACCATCCTGTTATATTACTTCTATTGCTACCAGTGTATGTGTTAATATTTTTTACTGTCCTTTTTCCTTCTTTTTTTTTTGCTTTTGTAAGTGATATCCTCTGACAATACACTGTATTCAAAATGTTTATGAATAAAAATAAAACAATTATATCAATTAAAAGAAGTTGTGAGTGCCTCAACACTGAAGGCTTTTAAGAAGAGATTGGACAAGAATTTGTCTGGAATGGTAGAAGATCTCCTGCTTGAGCAGGAGGTCGGACTAGAAGATCTCCAAGGTCCCTTCCAACTCTGTTACTCTATATTCTATTCTACGTTTTGTCTGTTACTGACAGCACCCACTCCTCAAAGAGTAGAAATAAGAGTTAGTAAGAACCAAGTAAATATATAACTCTGTTATTCTTTTATTCTGGACAGTTGGGAGAAAAGAGAGAAAGAAAAACACGGAACCCAGGATAATATAAGTTTGCTGGACGGTGGGAGATGGGGAGAGAGAAGTCTTGGCTTGACCCCCACGCAGCCCCCAGTGAGTTGGGATCCTTATGTGTGTCTCTGAGCAACCGACTCCCACCCCCACTCCATTTCCACCACCCTCAGCCCAAAGGAAAGAAGGAGAAAACGAAACACGCTAAAAGTCGGGGATCAAAGTTTTCCTCCAATTGTGAAACATGGGTGTTTAAAAGCAAACAAGTCCATAACTTGTCCTGGGCCTTTTCTCCCCCCAGGGTTGCGAAAGAGAGTAGGGGGGCAGGGAGGAATAGATAGAGTCTGCTTTTCGCATTTTCGGTGGCTCAAGAGATTAAGGATGACATTTCGGGAAAAATTTGCATAGCTCTTTTTTTTCTTCTTCTTTTAAGTTACTTCGCCAAGCAGGTCAAAGGATTTTCTTCTTTTTTTCCCCTCCCCGTTATTTTATTTATTTATTTTTTAAATAAACGGAGCGCGCTGGAAATTTAAGCTACAGCGCACAAGGGTGTCGCTTCCTGGTCAAAGATGAGATTTTGTTTTATTTTTTCCCCTAGAAAGGCTTCCTGAAATCAAGTTTGTTTGGGCCTGACAGTTTTGGACGAAGTGAAAGAAAACAGCAGCCTATAATATTCGGGGAATGTTTGCAGAAGGAAAGAAAACACACAAATGGCAACAGGGATGAAGATGACGAAAGGACATTAAGGTAGAAAGTCACTGTCCCAAAACTATTAAGTGTTTATTCTTGGACAGGAAAGAAGCAAAACAGAAGGGAAAAAAAGATGGAGTAAAAGGGATGCAGTATACTAAATTCATTAATGCTGCTTAAAGAACGTAAGGTAGAAAGTTACTGTCCCCAAAACTATTACAGTTTATTCTTTTGACAGGAAGGAAGGAAGCAAGCAAGAAAGAAGATGGAATAAACAGGATGCAGTGTACTAAATTTATTATCCCAAAGGTGCTTTTGCAGGAGGCAACTGGACTTTCTGGTTTGTTTTTTTTCTTTTGAAGACGTTTCGCTTCTCACCCAAGAAGCTTCTTCAGCTCTGACAGGATAGTGGGGTTTGAAGGATTCTCTACAGATTGAATTCATTAGTGCTCTTCAAAGAACATAAGGTAGACCCATCACTGTTCCAAAGACGTTATGATGTAGTATCTAGACACAAGAACAATTAGACACAAGAACAGTCTTTTTCCAAATGCCATCACTCTGCTAAACAATTCCCTCAACACTCTCAAACTATTTACTAAGTCTGCCCTACTATTAATCTTCTCATCGTTCCTATCACCCATCTCCTCCCACGTACAACTGTATGATTATAACTTTGTGCTTGTATCCTTGCGATTTATATTGTTTCCTAATATGATTTGATTGCTTACTTGTCCCCTATGACTATCATTTAAGTGGTGCACCTTATGATTCTTGACAAATGGATCTTGTCTTTTTATGTACACTGAGAGCATCTGCACCAAAGACAAATTCCTTGTGTGTCCAATCACACTTGGCCAATAAAGAATTCTATTTCTATTCTAAATCCATGAAGGCTGTTTAAAGAACATAAGGTAGACCGTCACTGTTCCAAAGATGTTATGGTTTACTCTTTGGCAGGAGGGAAGCAAAGCAGAGAAGATGGAACCAAGGGGATATAGCATGCTAAGTTTATTCATGCTTTCAGTGATACAGTCCCAGCTGACCTTGTCCGATAAGGGGAAAAAACTATGCACCTAACGTAATTAACATCTGAATGGGAGATTCCAGGAAATTCCAGGACTGGAGGCGAGTGAGAAGTTGGACTACATCCCAGAAAAGAAGGTAAAGGCAAACTATGCTGTATTCTTGCCAAGGAAAACTCATGGAGGAGTCCTTTGTCATGTAAGAGTCAAACTTGGCTGAAGGACCTTCTGCCTTCATCTCCGACATGTCCTCTACAGAGCATCAAAGCAGTTGAGGGAAGAGGTAGGCACAGCTTTGATACAGGTATCCCTTGAACAGCAAAGGTGACTAACCAGCAAGGATCGGAGCGCATAATGCCAAGACATGTTAGGTAAAAGTTCCCTTCGTACATATGTGCTAGTCGTTCCCGACTCTAGGGGGTGATCTCTGTTTCAAAGCCGAAGAGCCAGCGCTGTCCGAAGACATCTCATGACGGTCATGTGGCCGGCATGACTCAACGCCAAAGGTGCACGGAACGCTGTTCCCTTCGCACCAAAGGTGGTTCCTATTTTTCTACTTGCATTTTTTGCGTGCTTTCGAACGGCTAGGTTGGCAGAAGCTGGGACAAGTCACGGGAGCTCACTCTATTACGCGGCGCTCGGGACTCGAACTGCCGACCTTTCTGATCGACAAGCTCAACGTCTTAGCCACCGCGTCCCCTTAACAATAAGACATGTTACTGGAAGGCAAAATCACAAAACTGCATCACGCTTACTTTGGCCATATTGGGCAGGGAAATTCACTGGAGAAAGCAATTGTGCTTGGAAGAATGAGAGGTAAAAGGAAACCAAAGGCCACCGAAGAACATGGAGGCTGGACTCCATCAAAGGTTACACCAGCCAGAGCAAGCAGGGCAAGATCGGAAGACTTGGAGAGACCTGGCGCATAGAATCTCCAAGAGTCGGACACCATTGAATGGATAACATCATCATCCTTATCATCACCAAAAGCAGAAACGGGAATTCGCAGCTGAATTTGACAGAAGGAAGAGGTGTTGTGGAAAAGAGGTTCCAGGAATAATAAGAATATAAGAAGGGGGCCAGGGCCGTCTGACAGTTATCAGCTGCCTTCGGATTAGTGGAGCAGAAGAACACCAGGAGCCTGTTCCCGATGTGCACAAGCGCAGAGCTGCCAGGAGAAGGGAACAGCTAAGGAACAAGGGCTGACTCAGGAGTAAAGCCACAAGTAGACAGTGAATGGCCCCTCCCACAGGGAATAAAGAGGAGCGAAAGGGGAGTGGAGTTTGCAGGAGGCCCTAAGTTCAATTCATTCGGGTGAAGATCTGTTCCTGACTTCTTGCCAAGGAATTGCTGCTACAGCGTGGAGTTTAGAAGATATTGGCCTGGCAGCTCTCCAAGCCTGATCAAGGTCTGTCGTTGTGAAATCTCATGAAAGACTGTTGGCCGGGACTTTGCTGGAGAGGAATTCCCTTTAAACTAAATAAAATGGGTTTTATCGGGATGAGGAGTCGGCTTCGTGCTTTTGGGAAGCCTAGGTCAGAACAGTTACCTGTATTTGAAGGAACATCTTTTCCCAACCACATTTATCCGAACCACTAGAGCAGGAAGGCAGGGACCCCTCTACTAAGGCGATCCATATAGTGGGACCACGGAGAAGGGCCTTCTCCATGGTGGCTCCCTTCCTGTGGGACCTCATCCTTGCTGGGCCAAATCAACCACCATTTCCAACCACCCAACTTTCAAAGATAAAATATCTACTTTGCCAAAATCCTGGCATGGTGAAGACTCAATCAAACCTTAACGATGTGGCCGTACGACTTCTGAGGTTGCTATTTTGCCTTGGCTTTTTCTCCTACTCCAAAATATCCTTTCTGAGAATGGCGCACAACATCCAAATTGCCCACCCATGAGGCAATTATTATTTTTCTTGCATAGGAAGCTGGATAATAACCGGAATAATAATCATTTTTCCACAGATCCAAAGGGGCACATGCTTGGCCAAAACAAAAAAAAATCTTTCCGCACTTCCAACACCTGGTGTTTTATTAAATATAATGGATACTTTATGCCCGGAGGGGCAGAGAGAAGCAAAAAAAATCCAGAAGAGGAATGAGAGAAGTTGAATAATCCTTGAAGAACACATTATTATTATTATTAGACAAGGAAGAAGAGCGAGAAATTCAATCAAACTTCCTTGACTGGTTTTGTCTCTTGACTTAAAAATAACAACTCTACTTGCAAATTCAGTTCCTTTTTTTAAAATAAAAAGTATGCGCAGCGTTTACAATATACAATTAAACTGTTCTATTGACTATTCCCAATTACTATTCCACTTTAATTTGTTAATGTAACTTGCCTAAGCATGGAATTTAATGGTGATAGGACTGGGGGCTTCAGCTTTCCTCTCAATCTCGAAGACAATGCAGACTTCAATTACGACCACAATTGGGGCCAGAAGCAAGGCGGTTCTTAAGAGAGTCACGCCCACTTTTATGACTTTTTCTGCCACGGTCGTTAAGCGAGTCCCTGCAATCGTTAAGCAAATCGCAAGCCAATCCCATTTCTCAACATTGACTTTGCTTGTTGGAAGTTGACTACAAAGGTGGCAAGGGCCAATCGCACGACCCCGGGATATTTGCAAAACTGTCATAAGTACATGCCAGTTGCCAAGCATTCAAAATTGGATCACGTGACTGTGGGGATGTGATATTTATAAGTATTAGGATTGGTCGTAAGTTACCCTTTTTCAGTGCCGTAATAGCTTCCAACAACCACTAAAGGAAATGATTGCAAATAGAAGATTCCCTACTGTAGGAGGACTCTACAAGCATTTGTCCTTTCTCAACTTAAATCTACCTCGCAGGGCTGTTGTGAGAATAAAAAAAAAAAAGGAAGACCAGACGTATGATAGATTTCGCTTTTAAAATCTGGAGTGCCAGATGGGAATAAAAATGCAAGAATTAGCTTGGGAATAAAAAAAAAGCATGAACGGTTATAATAAGGCAAGCCAACAACATAAACAAATTTTATTGCCAGAAATGTACATCTGCTTGGTTTTGTTTTATGAACGGGAAACCATTTCAAATATTTACTTTGAATCGGCTGCTACCCACTTTCAAACCGGATGTTTAATCATTCCAAAAAAAGTCCCAAAATTTTCCAGGAAAGGTTACCAAACCAAGTTTTCATCTGTTCTCCAAAATTACCAGATCAAACCATCTTAGCACATCTTTCAACTGGCACAAAAGGCCGTTAAAGGAGATTAAAATAGAATTGCAAACTAGCTCCGAGGATGCCACATAGAGACTAAAGCTATACAGGCAGCCAGTCCCCAATGTACGACCACAAATGAGCCCAAATTTTCCGTTTGCTACGAGAAACATTTGTGACGTGAATTATGCCCCATTTTATGACTTTTCTTGCCGCTTTCTGTTAATCAAATCACTGCTGTCGTTAAGTTAGCAACACGGTTGTTAAGTGAACCGGGCTTCCCACCATTGGCTTGTTAGAAATGTGACCGTCATAAATGTGGATCAGCTGCCAAACACCCGAATTTTGATCGCACGACCACGGGGCAATGGTTGTAACCGTGAAAAATGGTCGTAAGTCGCTTTTTGCAACTTTGTTGTAACTTTGAATGATCCCTAAACAAACTGTTGTAAGTGGAGGACTACTTGTAGTTCTGTTTGCAAACAAACAAACAAATAAAAGCATGGAAACGCAGCAATTTGATCTACCCACCAACTCCAGTCGTACCTTTTGAAACACTATTTTCCCAGCTATTAATTTATCTCAAACTTACCAAGTAATTTTTCTGGACAGCTAATTTTTCCAAATTTTAAAATCACGGCAGACACAAAAAATGCTACTTGGGAGTAGAAAAGGCAAGGAGAGGAGAAAAACTGTCTCTCTGCAGCTCAAAATTTACCTGAAAAAAAAAGCTTTTTTTTTTCTTAGAAGGGTGTCCCTGGTTATAAACACAGTAGCTACCAATTGCCAAGCGGCCGAATTTTGATCAAGAGACGGTGGGAATGCTGCTACAGACGTAACTGTCGTAAGTCAAGGAGTACCTGTGTCTTGCAAAACACAACCAGCAAAACAACAACGACGACAACACACAACTGGAAAAGAACCATTGGGCAAAACTGCTTCTTCTTGCACAATGCCATCTGTATTTTTTATGCTGATGTGAAATGTTTTTCTGTAGCTTTGGTGATCTGGTGCATAACAAGAAGGGCACCGAGGGTATTTCCCCTTTCTAAGATGTCAAGAATTTAGGATCTGTTAGTTGAAAAGCACAGATGGAAGGAAAGGGTGCAAAAAAATAAAAAAGTGCACACACACACACATACACACACAAAAAACCACCCAGTTACAGGAACTGGGCATGGCTAGTTTAGTAAAGAAAGGCTGAGCGCCAAAGAATGGAGGCCTTTGAACTCTGGTGCTGGAGAAGACTCCTGCATTGAGTCCCTTGGACTGCAAGGCCATCCAACCGGTCAGTCCCAGAGGAGATCCACCCTGACTGCTCTTTAGAAGGCCAGATCCTGAAGAGGGAACTCAAAGACTTTGGCCACCTAAGGAGAAGGAAGGACTCCCTGGAGAAGAGCCTCATGCTGGGAACGATGGAGGGCAAAAGAAGAAGGGGATGGCAGAGAATGAGGTGGCTGGATTGAGTCACCGAAGCAGCAGGCGTGAGCTTCAATGGACTCCAGAGAATAGTAGAGGACAGGAAGGCCTGGAGGAACGTTGTCCAAGGGATCGCGATGGGTTGGACATGACTTCGCAACTAACAACAAGCCTAGTAAAGAGAACATGATGGCGGTGTTCCAATATTTGAGGGGCTGCCACAGAGAGGAGGGGGTCAAGCAGTCACTAAATGAACTGCTGTAAGTGGAGGACTACCTGCATTCTATTGTTCTATCGGTGACTGATCAGCACACAGTCCTCAAACAGTGGAAGTAACAACAAATAAAAACAAAGTGAAAACAAAAACAGACCATCTGAAGAAGCAAAGGATGGAAACTCATCAGGGAGCGAAGCAACTTAGAACTAAGAAGGAAATTTCCTCTACAGTGAGAACCATATAATCAGTGGAATGACTTTTCTCCAGAAATTGTGAACGCTCCCAACACTGGAAGCTTTTAAAGGACAGCTATTGGTTCAGAATGGTATGCGGTATCCTGGCCTGAGCAGAGGGTTGGACTAGACGACCTCCAAGGTCCCTTTCCAAAGCTCTCCCTCTGCTCTGCTGTCACAGCAAATCTTTCAGCCAGCTGGCAAATTGCCCTCAAGACCAGATCCCCTATCTCCCAGCAGATCTCGCTATTCTTTCTTGCTTTCCACGCATAAGATCCCAGATTAAAAAAAATGGACAGCAGGCCGATTTGGGAAGAGTCCTGCCCTTGTTTGTGTTAACTGATAAGCCCGTCATATGTTGGCTTCTGCTCCTTCAGCAAAATGCCTCGCGTTCAAAAACGGTGACTCTTGGCCGGGGAGGGAGCTAAGTTGCCCCGTTCACCTTTATCTTACCCATCCAGGTCCCAACGATCCAGAGTTTCAGGATGTTTCCCCATTCCACCAACCTTCCCCCCCCCTCCCCTTCCACTTCCACCAAACAGCCTTGCGTAATGCCAAAAACATTTCAGCTGCCAACAAGAGGAACAGACGAAAAAAAAAAAACCTCCACAGCATCTGGTTAGATGTTAGTTTTTCACCTGAGAAAAAGGAAACTGGAACCGAAAAGGAAGGATCAACCGAGCAAGACAGAATAACAAAGGATCGGAAGATCTTTAGAGGTCTTCTAGTCCAACCCCCTGGCCAAGCAAGAGACCCCGCCATCGCCAGCTGCTCTTGCATGCACTAGAGCACTGGAAAACAGCCAAAAATGGCCCGGAAAAATGACCCCAAAGCCGGTCTGAAAACTGGCCAAAAATGGGCACTCCAGGCCAAAAAGATTCGCCATAATATTCCCAACAAATGGCTATCCAGTCTATTTTTGAAGACTTCCAGGGATGGAGCAAACACAACTTCTGGAGGCAAGTCGTTCCATTGATTAATTGTTCCGTCAAGACATTTCTAGGTTGCTTCTCTCCTTGATTAGTTTCCATCTGTTATTTCTTGTCCTAATCTTCAGGTATTTTGGAAAAATAGGTTGACCCCCTGTTCCCTGTAACAGACCCTCGTGTACTGGAAGACCAATATCATGTCACCCCTATTCCCTCTCTTCATTAGGCTACTGGGGATTGGCCCAAAGTCAGTCGCCCTTTTATAAAATGGGACTAGAACTCACAGTCTCCAGGGGATTGGCCCAGTGTCACCTAGCTGGCTGTCATGCCTAAAGCAGGACTAGAACTCACCAGTCTCCTGGTGCTCAGCCCAAAGTCACACAACTGGATTTCAAGTCTAAAGCAGGACTAGAACTCAGCTTTCTGCTAACTGGCCAAATTCACCCTGCTGGACTTCATGCCTAAAGCGGAACTAGAACTCACGGTCTCCTGGTTTCTAGGCCAGCATTCCTCTTTCTCTCCATATGATATTTTGAGAACTAAGAGTTTTATTATTTAGGGAAGGCGTTTTTGAGCAGGGGTGTGTGTGAACCCAATATATATATATTTTCTACTATCTTCTTCCACAAGTTACTTAAACTGATAAATCCTGAAAAGTCACTTTTTTAAAAAATGTGCAAGCTTTAAAAGAGAAGTGACTTCAAACAGCGAAGAAGAAGAAGAAAAATCCAAAACATAAGCAAACTTTGAATCACGTTGCGCCGCGCAAGAAAACCTACCCTGCAATGTAATTTGCCTTTCATGTGTGATCCTTTTCTAATTATTCCTCTTGGAGACCCACAGCCCTCGCTAAAAAAAAAAGAGCCTTAATGAAGTTAACTTCAAAAGTTAATTGGAAAAAAATGTGCTTGATGAATTCTTCCATTCCGATCCCACTTTGGCATTAATTCCATCCTGTTTTATTTCCACTAACGATTTATTAGGCTGCTATAATTAGCAATTGTAAGCAGACGTGTTTTAAAAGATGCCCGACAGGGAGGGGGAGAAAGAGAGACAGAGACAGAGACAGGAGAGAGAGAGAGGGAAGGACAGAGCGAGAGAAAAAGAGAGAAAGAGAAGGAGGGAGGGAGGGAGAGACAGAGGAGAGAGGGAAGGAGGGAAGGAAGGAAAGAGAGAGAAAGAGACAGAGAGAGAGAGAGAAAGAGAGAGTCGGTGAAAAGTTTTCTTAAAAAGGGTATCAATGAGAAATTAATACAAAGGTAAGCCAGTGACCCATATGTTTAAGAAATGAACGAAGAGAGAAGCAGCTTGATGTAGTGGTTAGGGCAGCCGGCTAGAAAGAAGGAAACTTGTGAGTTCTACTCCAGCCTTAGCCAGGAAAGCCAGCTGGGTGACTTTGGGCCAATCACCAGGAGACAGTGAGTTCTAGTTCTTCCTTAGCTAGGAAATCCAGCTTTGGGCCAATCACCAGGAGATGGTGAGTTCTAGTTCTGCCTTAGCTGGGAAATCTAGCTGGGTGACTTTGGGACAATCACAAGTAGACTGTGAATTCTAGTACCACCTTAAACATGAAAGCCAGTTGGGTGATTCTGCGCTGGTCACCAGATGGTGAGTTCTAGTCTCACCTTAGAAGGCATGAAATCCATCTGGGTGACTTTGGACCAATCGCCAGGAGACAGTGAGTTCTAGTTCTGCCTTAACTGGGAAATCTGGCTGGGTGACTTTGGGCCAATCACCAGGAGACTGTGAATTCTAGTACCACCTTAGCCAGGAAAGCCAGCTGGGTGACTTCGGGCCATTCATCAGGAGACAGTGAGTTCTAGCTCTGTCTTAGCTGGGTAATCTAGCTGGGTGACTTTGGGCCAATCACCAGGAGACTGTGAATTCTAGTACCTCCTTAGCCAGGAAAGCCAGCTGGGTGACTCTGGGCCAATCCCTTGGAGACTGTGAGTTCTAGTCCCATTTTAGACATGAAAGTGGGCTAAGTGACTTTGGGCCGATCACCAGGAGACTGGTGAGTTCTAGTCCTGCCTTAGACATGAAATCCACCCGGGTGACTTTGGGCCAATCACCAGGAGATGGTGAATTCTAGTTCTGCTGCTTGGGTCCTGCTGATACAACATCCTGTTGCTTTGCAAGGAGAAGGGAAAAAACCCAAACTAACTTTGCTGGTGCAGCATCTTTGGTGCCAGTCCAATCGGAGCAAATGACCCCAAAGCGCGGAAGGATATGAAGAGAATGAGGAAGTGGCCTCCTTGTGCCCTGTGCAATGTTTTATTTACCGCATTTGGGGAAAAAACATCTCTCTTCCTCCACAGATAGCTTGTAAACCAAGATAGGAATAACAGAAAACAACTCAAAAGAAAGCATCAACAGCTCAAATGGACACAGAGCTCGGAAATTAGATCGCCTCTCATTTACTTCGGGTTATTTACAGGTAGGGCTCGACTTACGACCGCAACGAGATCCCAAAATTTCTAAGTGAATTTTGTCCCATTTGACGGCTTTCCTGCCGCAGTTGTTAAGTGAATTGTCACAATTGCTCCGTTAATAACCCGGTGGTGAAATGAATCTGGCTTCCCCATTGGTTTCGCAGGTCAGAAAGTCGCAAAAGGGGAGCGTGTGACCCCCCCCCAGGACACTGCAACCGTCGTAAGTATGAGTCAGTTGCCAAGAGTCTGAATTTTGATCTTGGGGGCTCCTACAACGGTCTTAAGTCTGAAAAACAGTAGAAGTCTTTTTTTCCTCCAGTCCCATTTTAAATTTGAATGGTCGCTAAACGAATCGTTATAAATCAAGGACTATCTGTACCATGCAATTAACTGCTGGCCCAAGTCCATGCCGGTTGGAGGGAAAACATACGTTTCCAGACACTAAATTTGCAGTTATGACCCATCCATCTTCCTAAACGCCGGAGGAAATATTTGACACTGAAGAAGACAGAAAAAAACAACAACCTTGAGACTTCAACTTCCAGAATTCCTAGCGGGCAGGAGGTGGATATCCCAGAATTCCTAGTGGGCAGGAGGTGGATATCCCAGAATTCCTAGCAGGCAGGCAGATGGGCATCCCAGAATTCCTAGCGGGCAGGAGGTGGATATCCCAGAATTCCTAGCAGGCAGGCAGATGGGCATCCCAGAATTCCTAGTGGGCAGGAGGTGGATATCCCAGAATTCCTAGCAGGCAGGCAGATGGGCATCCCAGAATTCCTAGTGGGCAGGAGGTGGATATCCCAGAATTCCTAGCAGGCAGGCAGATGGGCATCCCAGAATTCCTAGCGGGCAGGAGGTGGGCATCCCAGAATTCCTAGCAGGCAGGAGGTGTGTATCCCAGAATTCCTACTGGGTAGGAGGTGTGTATCCCAGAATTCCTAGCGGGCAGGAGGTGGGCATCCCAGAATTCCTAGCAGCCAGGAGGTGTGTATCCCAGAATTCCTAGCAGCCAGGAGGTGTGTATCCCAGAATTCCTAGCGGGCAGGAGGTGCGTTTCACATGCGAGAGAAAAAAATAAGTTGCAGGAACACTTTTTCCACCCAAGCGTAAAATATTATCCAGTGCCACAATGGGATAAAAAGCAAGAAGGCACCGTGCTTCAAACACAACACCGTGTTGTGGTTATCACAACCACAACCACAAGTTATACTCTCCTTAATCTCGTTCTTGTATCAAATCGAAATGTGGTTGGTTGAGAATTAAGAAGTTTTTTTTTAAGAGGAAGAGCGTAGAGATGAACAATCGCTTATCTCCTTCCGATGTTGGAAATTAAGTATCTAATTTCATAACAGTCCCATTGTCATTTATTTAACTCTTATTAGTTATAGTGACTATTAATACATTTTCTCATTCTCTGCAACCATCACAATCTTCTGGATCAAAGCTCTTTCTACCTACCCCTTTTCTCCGTCCAGCCTGGCCTCAGATGCTCTGGACTACAAAACCCTATAATCCCCAGCCTCAGCTGAGGTTGGCACCTAAAGCATCTGACGCTGAACAAAGCTTAAACATTGGGAGCTTCATAAAGACGAGGAAACATAACCTCATCCCAAAAGATCCATTGAGGATAATCCATTGCATCCTGCATCCAGAAATGTTTTGCAGTTTTAAAATAGCCGGTGTGTGTGTGTGTGTGTGTGTGTGTGTGTGTGTGTGTGTGTGTGTGCGCATTTGGAGAATCCTGGGGTAAGATTATTTCTGCCTAGATTCTCATATTATTATTATTTTTTTTGGCACATTTACCGAGAAAATTTGCATTCTGCTGTTTCTTCGAAAGCGAGCAAAAAAGAGCAGAAGCTGAAGACGCATGGTTTTTTCCCCCCAGTCTGCAAAGAACGGGAGAAAGAGAGAGAAAGAAAGAGGAAGTAGCAGAGAGAGGAGGGGAAGAAAAGGGGCAAAGGAGAGGGAGAGAGTGGAGGGAAGGGAGGGAAAGAAACAGGGAGAGAGAGAGAAAGAGAGGGAGGGAGGGAGAGGCAGAGGGAGGGACAGAGGGAAAGTGAAAGAGCAAAAGAGGTAGAGAAAGCAGGAGAAAGAGAAAGAAAGAAAGAAAGAAAGAAAGAAAGAAAGAAAGAAAGAGGAAGTAGCAGAGAGAGACAGAGGGAAAGAGAAAGAGCAAAAGAGGGAGAGAAAGCGGGAGAAAGAGAGGGAGAGAGAGAGAAAGAAAGGAAGTAGCAGAGAGAGAGAGGGAAAGAGAAAGAGCAAAAGAGGGGGAGGAAGAGAGAGAGAGAAAAAAGAAAGAGGGGGAAAGGAGAGAAAGAAACAGGAAGAGAGAGAAGAAAGAGAAAGAAAGAGGGAGAAGCAGAGAGGGAGAGGCAGAGGGAAAGAGAAAGAGGGTTATAGAGGGGGGGAAGAAGACAGAGGGAGAGGGAGGGAGGGAGAAAGAGGCAGAGGGAAAGAAAAAAGAGGGAGAAAGAGAGATAAAGAGAAACAGAGGGAGAAAGAGAGGAAAAGGGAGAAAGTTAAAGAAAGAAAAGAAAGAAGAAAGGAAGGGAAGGAGAAAGAAAGAAAAAAGAAAGAAAGAAAGAAAGAAAGAAAAAAAGAAAGAAAGAAAGAAAGGAGAGGGCAGAATCCTTCTCTTTTCCTTATCACCATGACCCCTTGGAGTTGGCCCAAAACTCCTAGGCCCAACGCTGGCTTAGAGGCCTACGGGTAAACTAGAACACAGAGCCTCCCGCTTCCTAATTCAGCGCCCCCCCTACCCCATCAGACCAACGGGGGTCTTCACCATAACCCTAACAAAGACATGCGAAAAAGAATTTGCTAGCAGAGCTGTTTCTTTACCAGGAGGCGAGGGAATTCACCCCTGCAATTTCCCGGAGAAAGCCACTCAGGCAAGGGGATTGGATCATTTATACAGAGGCTTCAAGGGGGGTCAGCCACTCGCTTCCCCAAAAAGTGAACTCTCAATGTGGGTGGCTGAGGCCGCTCGATCCCTTCCTGCAAGGCAACTGTGGGATGGTGTGCATGAAACTTCGGCCATCAGAAAAGAGAAGCAACCGAGTCAAACACACACACACACACACACACACACACACACCACCACCACCACCACCACTTCAAATTCAGCAGGACAGAACGCAGAAACGTCCAAGGCCAAATCACCCGTCTTTGAACCAGGTTTGCCAGGCGGTTCCCAGCTGCATCTAACCAGGTTTGCTCTAGGCATGATATTAAGCCCTCATTTATCCAAGCATGACATCAACTCACTGGATTCGTGGCTAGTACAAAGCCCTTAAGCTGTTCTGACCGAGGCTTCCCAAGAGCAGGAAGCAAACTTCTGGTCCCGACAAAAAAACACCCTTTTTTAAAAAATTGACCATGAATTCTGCTCATTCCCATCCAGCAAAGTCTTTCAAAGGAGGATTTACAGTCACAGACCTTATCTGGCTTGGAGAGCAGCCAGGCCGATATCTGCAGAACTTGGTAAGGAGTCTCGGAGAGTCACGAACCAATTAAGCAAACTAATGGTCTCCTGCAAACTCCACTCCCCTTTCGCTCCTCTTTTATTTCCTCTGGGAGGGGCCATTCATCGTCCAATTCTGGCCTTACTCCCAAGTTGATTCCTGTTCTTTAGCTGTTCCCCTCGTCTAGCAACTCTGCACATGTGCACACTGGGAACAGGCTCCAGCTGTTCTTCTGCCCCACTGATGTCTTACTCTGAAGGCAGCTGATAACTGGCATATGGCCCTGGTCCTCTCTCTGCCTCCGACACAGAGCCCTCATCAGAGCCTTCCCCAGACGCCAGGACTGGCCCATCTTCCTCCCCAACCTCCTCACTGTCCGAATCTGGCAGGTCACAACATATAAGTTTATATGATTGGCCTTTCAGATGCTGCTCCTTAAAGACCCAGCTTGGAATTTTGGGAGATGTAGTCCCAACAACACACTTGTCTCGCTTAGTTTTCTGCCTCTTCTGAATCAAATCTCATGGACGCTGGTGAAACTGACCAAGGGAAAGATAAAAGCCTAGTCAATGTCACAGGGTTCGCCTTTCTTTTTCTTAAATTAAAAAAAAAATTGAAGCACTGCACTGTTATTTATAGCATTTCTCTGGAAAGGAAGAAGAAAACACAGATGGTCACATTCCATTTGATTTTCTTTGACCTCGCCTGCTTCGGGAGAGAAAGGATGGATGGGGACCCAAAAGCAATGAAGGAAGAGTCTTTAAACTGGAGGAACAAGCCCCACTAAACTAACACCGATCATAGATAATGCTTTCACCAAGGAGAGGACCAACCTACAAGGGAGAAATTTCTAGAAGTGGGAACAATTAATCAGTGGAACAGCGAAATGATAAATTGTATAATATTTATTTGACTCACACAGGCATTCCTCTCCCCCAAATCGCGCCGGTCCCCCCTGCCCCAGTTGGGGGGTGGGGGAAAGATTGCCAGCCCTAGACATGGTGACTTGGTAACTCTCTCCTGCTTTAAATCATTCCATTGAGAAATGAGTGAGAGCCATCAACCGATGGAACAGAAGTTGCCTTCAGAAGTTGTGGGAGCTTCATCCCTGGAGGCTTTCAAGAAGAGACTGGACTGCCACCTGTCAGAAATGGCGTAGGGTCTCCTGCTTGGATGAAGGGTTGGACTAGATGACCTACAAGGTCCCCTCCAACTCTGTTAATCTGAATCTATTTAAGATGATCAAAGGCCTGGAGGCTAAAACATACGATGAACGGTTGTAGAAACTTAGGCATGGCTAGTCTAGGGAAGAGGACCACCAGGGGAGACAGGATAGCAGTCTTCCAATATTTGAGGGGCTGCCCCAGACAGGAAAGGGGCAAGCTATTTTCCAAAGCACCTGAAGGCCAGACAAGGAATAATGGATGGAAACTGACCAAGGAGAGATTCAACCTGGAAATAAGGAGAAATTTCCTGACAGTGAGAACAATCAACCCTTGGAACGGAAGTTGCCTTCAGAAGTTGTGGCAGCTTCATCACTGGAAGCTTTCAAGAAGAAACTGGACTGACACTTGTCAGAAATGGTGTAGGGTCTATTGCTTGGCCAGGGGGTTGGACTAGATGACCTACAAGGTCCCTTCCAACTCTGTTAATCTGAATCTAAGTTTGGAGACCCAGTTGTCTGGAATGGTGTTATGGGTCTCCTGCTTGAGCCGGAGGTTGGTCTAGAAGATCTCCAAGGTCCCTTCTAATTCATTTTGTATTCTGTAAATCCTTAAATGTAAACAATCATCCAATATTTCCAATATCCAATGTATTTGAGGGGTTGACCCATGGAAGAAGGGGGTCAAGCTATTCTCCAAATCACCAGAAGGAACGACAAGAAGCAAAGGATGGAAACTAATCAGGGAAAGATCTAACCTAAAATTAAGAAATGTGCTGACAGGGGCAACAATTAAAACAGCGGAACGATTTGCCTCCAGAATTTGTGGGTACTTCATCACTGGATCTTCTGGACTAGAAGATCTCCAAGGTCCCTTCCAACTCTTCTGTGAGTCTCCATTGTGGCATAGTTGCTACCCATCCCACAATGCCTGCTTCATAGATTCCTGGTCAATGAAGCCATAGCCTCAGGTCATGTAAGCCCATCCTCCCCAGCACTTGTACTTCCTCAATAGAGTGAACGTTGCATTATTTCTTTGCCTGGGGGACACTCACCATCTCCCATCTAAGCAGAAAACAGCACAGCCGTTTTCAAGTTTCTGCGCCTTTCCAAGAGTCAGTCAACACAACAAGGTTCTCATCACAATAGCCCGTAGGTGTGGGTGTGTGGAAAGAGGACTCTCCCACTGGCTGTAATCAAATATTACCGGTCTCTCGGGTTTCTGTCCTTCAAGCCTTGGGGGCATCTCTGTTTGCTGGTTGGTGACACCAAAGTTGCCCTTATGGTCATGGACGCCGGCAGAAATAACCAACTTTGCTTCTGAAGACACACAACGGTCATCGTTCAATGGGCTGTTGCACAAAAATGAGTCATTCAAGTTCGTCACAAACCGAGGCAAACCATAATGGAAGGCAGAGAGCCATCCCAACCTAGAGGGAGACCAAACATGAGGGCAAAACAAACACCTTAAACCATCAAGATGAAACTCAAGTACTTTGCCCGCCTAATGAGAAGGAAGAAAGACTCCCTGGAGAAGAGCCTCATGCTGGGAACGATGGAGGGCAAAAGAAGAAGAAGGGGACAACAGAGAAGGAGGTGGCTGGATGGAGTCACCAAAGCAGTCAGTGTGAGCTTAAATGGACTCCGGGGGATGGTAGAGGACAGGAAGGCCTGGAGGAATATTGTCCATGAGGTTGCGATGGGTTGGACAAGACTTCGCAACTAACAACAAACAAAAATTCTAGGTGTCATCCAAACAGGGAGTTATGGTTAGATGATGGTTAAGCAACTACACAAAATGATTGGGCCACACTTTGCAGGTAACTCCCATACTCCTGGTTCTACTCAATGTCATGAGTAGACATGACATTGCCTACTCAAGACTACTCAATGTCATGAGTAGACATGACCCAATGCTGTCTTACCCTTATTAGCACTGATGATGTTACCTAGTGTGGGTGGTGAAACATCTGCAAGAAAACCACCAAGAGGCACTTTTGTTGGCAGGGTGGTGTCTCTGCTTTTTAGTATGTTGTCTAGATTTGCCATCGCAAATCTAGACGTTTTCCTCCCCAGGAGCAAGGGTCTTCTAATTTCTTGGCTGCAGTCCCCATCTGCGGTGATCTTGGAGCCCAGGAAAACAACATCTGTCACTACTTCCATTTCTTCCCCATCTATTCATCCTTTTTCAGGATCTTCTCCGCAGAAACCCGAGCAAAGCTAGTGGAGCTACCATTCCTTTGCACACTCTGAAGTGACGTCGCCACAGGAAGTCGATCTTAAGTTTTCTTCAGGTTGAGCTTCAAGCCAACTTTTGCAAAGCTCAACAGCCAACCGGTAGACTGGAAAGCAAACGAAGGAAAAGAGAGAAGGCAGGTAGGATCAGAAAGAGATGAGGAACAGACGCGTAACTGGTGCAGGAGCTTAGGAGACGGGTAGCGAAGGAGTAGGAGAACATCTGATTCATGAGAACCATGCTTAAGACAGATGTGAAAAGGGAGGCACTGTTAAGACAGGTTGGATGAAGCAAGAGTCAGAAACCACAGCCTTCCCACGAGTTGACGCTGGGAGGGAAACGCAGCCAACGAAGAGTTGCGCACTGCCCAACCGAGGGACGCTTCCTCACCCAAGGATCCCCTGTTTGAAGGAACTAAGGCCAGCAGAGCAGGTTAGGAAGTGGTTTCTCTGCCCCAGAATCATAAATGACAAGGAACGGTGGACAAGTAAAGTGGTGGTCTGGCCTGGTGCAAACGTGTTGTAAGTCCACAGTTCCTCAAAGGAGCGATTCCCATAAGTGGGTTCGCAGTAGAGACAGAGTAATACTCCCCAGTCTGATGAGTTAAGAGAAAATGGTTAGGTAAGGAGGAAGGGGAAGAAGGGATGTATCAGTAGGAAAATGAAATATGTTAATACTGCTAATGAAATATAGTCAATAAGATAATATGGTTAATTGCGGACAACCCATTAAGTAAAATGCTTGTTATGTTAGAATGGAATTTGAGGATATATGCTACCGATAGAAATTAGAACAACAAAAGGAAAAGGAAATGATCAATTTGGTATATTTTCTGAAAGGGGGAAAAGTGATATTGTTTTAGGGGTGATTCCTCCGTCAATCAATCAAATCAATCAATCAATCAATCTTTATTACAGCCACAGACCAGCACTGGGGTCCTTGGTGCTCTCTGAGTTTGGTGGTTTTCATGCAGATGTTTCATCACCAAACTAGGTTACATCCTCAGGTCTAGAAGGGAGTGGGGTTTGCAGGGAGGAGGAGGAGGAGACAACTGTGGGGTCCTTGGTGCTCTCTGAACCTGGAGGTTTTCCTGAAGACCTTTCAGGAACCAAACTAGATAACATAATCAGTGCTGGAGAGAATGCATCAATACGATAATAAAATATTCCTTCCTTGCATTCAAAAAAAAAAAATACATTTAAGATTGCTCCAACCGAGACCGAACCAGGGCCAAATCAAACCATTATCAGCTCTTGGCTAACCCAGAAGCTGGCTTAATCAATCATGTAAAAAACACCCTCCACCCTCGCGCCTCGACAACAGCTGAATCCCAAGTGCTCGGCTGGACATCGCTTATTAGCAAAACGAGAAACCAGATCTACGGACAGAAAACACCAATGCGGAGATGAGATCTGGGCTGCCCTTTGCAGCCAACCAGCTTCCTTCCGTCCCCCTTCCATGCAGATTTAAAACATAAAAATTCACAGACGAATTGTCTTCTCCTACAACATCGTTCTGCTCTCCGAGATCATTCTGGTAGGGCAGTTCTTAAAAAACTTGGCTTTTTCGTTGCTATTTTATCGATCGAGGATTTCCCACTTTTAAGATTCCAATGTGGCGCGTTGCACACCGCTTTACTTACCCCGCTTCAACAAAGCATGCCACTTTCTCCGGAGGAATTGCACAGCTAATTCTTGCGCACTTGGGAGGCTTAAAAAGATGCTTTGAGGTCTCTTGTGAACAAAATATCTAGTCATCCCCCCCTCGCCCCCCCCCGAATGCCATCACTCTGCTAAACAACTAATTCCCACAACACCGTCAAACGATTTACTAAGACTGCATTTTTTATGTATACTGAGAGCTTATGCACCGAAGACAAGTTCCTTGTGTGTCCAATCACACTTGGCCAATAAACAATTCTATTCTAATTCTATTCTATTCTGATCAATCATCAATCAATTTATTACAGTCTTAGACCAGAACAAATAATAACGCTCAGTAAATATTATGATCAAAGATTGATCATTTGTTGCTTGCATGTACACTGAGAGCTTATGAACCGGAGACCAATTCCTTGTGTGTCCAATCACACTTGGCCAATAAACAATTCTATTCTAATTCTATTCTATTATGATCAATCATCAATCAATTTATTACAGTCTTAGACCAGAACAAATAATAACGCTCAGTAAATATTATGATCAAAGATTGATCATTTGTTGCTTGCATGTACACTGAGAGCTTATGAACCGGAGACCAATTCCTTGTGTGTCCAATCACACTTGGCCAATAAACAATTCTATTCTAATTCTATTCTATTATGATCAATCATCAATCAATTTATTACAGTCTTAGACCAGAACAAATAATAATGCTCAGTAAATATTATGATCAAAGATTGATCATTTGTTGCTTGCATGTACACTGAGAGCTTATGAACCGGAGACCAATTCCTTGTGTGTCCAATCAATACCTGGCTGATAAAGAATTCTATTCTATTCGCAAGGTGTGGGGTTAATAAATTCCTGGGGAAAAGGAATTGGGAAGCTGCCTAAAATCTCCAACAAGAAGCAACCCAGTGAAAAAAGCAAGAGAATATTACTTAAAATACAAGTGTCCCCTTTATGATAGTACGATCACCCAAGCACAATCACACGGGAAAAACTCTGCATTCAAAGGACCCCCCCCCCCCTTAAAATAATTGCACAAGTGGCTTCAAAGATTTCTTGGTCTTCGGTTCCTACCGCATGGTTAACCCAATCGTGGTTTATTCCATGAACCCAGGTTTAGGCAGCCCTATCCGGGACAGTGAGCTAAGAGTAGTAGACTAAAAAAAATGCGGCAGAGGCTGGGAGGCCATTTATAAACTTTACCTGGTGTGGCTTGCACTTAAGGAAAAGTTGTGCGTATTTTGACAACTGCTCCAGCCCCTATAACCGGGATGGCAAACCTATCACACGTGTGCCACAGATGGCACTCAGAGCCATGTGTTAGGGCATGCGAGGCGTTGCCCTGTCAGCTCCAGCGCGCTGGCCAACTGATTTTGGCCTTCATTTTCGCCCGTTTTTCGCCCTCCGGAGGTTCCAGAGAGCGAAAAACAACCCAATGTTTGTTTGTTAAGGCACCAGGCTAGGAAACAGGAGACTGTGAGTTCAAGTCCCAACTTAGCTATGGAAGGCTGCTAGGTGACCTTGGATTTGGGAGTTCTAGTCCCACTTTAGGCATGAAAGCCAGCTGGGTGACTTTGGGCCAATCACCAGGAGTCTGGGAGTTCTAGTCCCATTTTAGGCATGTGACTTATTATCTCTGAGTGACTTTGGGCCAATCACCAGGAGTCTGGGAGTTCTAGTCCCATTTTAGGCATGTGACTTATTATCTCTGAGTGACTTTGGGCCAATCACCAGGAGTCTGGGAGTTCTAGTCCCATTTTAGGCATGTGACTTATTATCTCTGAGTGACTTTGGGCCAATCACCAGGAGTCTGGGAGTTCTAGTCCCATTTTAGGCATGTGACTTATTATCTCTGAGTGACTTTGAGCCAATTGTCACCAGTGTGGGAGTTCTAGTCCCACTTTAGGCATGAACGCCAGCTGGGTGACTTTGGGCCAATCACCAGGAGTCTGGGAGTTCTAGTCCCACTTAAGCATGAGAGCTGTTGAGTGACTTTGGGCCAGTCACCAGGAGTCAGGGAGTTCTAGTCCGACTTTGGGCATGAAAGTCCGTTGGATGGTTTTGGATCAGACCTCCACTCTCAGCCCAACCAACCTCACACGATTGTTGTGGGGAAATTAGGAGCAGGAAGTCATGCTGGATATGTTCACCTCGGGTTATTTGTACAAATTAAATAAAGGCAGGATACAAATTAATCAATCAATAAAATACTCCCGGTACGGATGATTGTGGATTTAATGCCACCCGATGTCAAAGTTAATAGAACATTAGCCTTGCTCCGGCAATGGCCCCTATACTTTTAAAAACAAGTTCAGCGTGGTTTGAATCCAGAGCTGTTCTCTTTTTTCCCAATATTGTAATTTTATCACCTCTCCAAGGTCCAGCTTTCAACCTCTTACAGAACAATCATCCAGCCATTGCCCCCCCCCCCAAAATCCAGTTTTCTACTCCAGGGGTCCCCAACTTTTTGGACCTCAGGGTCCATTAAATTCATCATTTTAAATCCTGCGGACCACTAATATCATCTGCCTAATGACCGGCTGAGTGGGAGTGGCTAGGTAGTCATGTGACTGGGTGGGCGTGGCCAATTCAATGTCACTCATGTCGAGGGGCACCTTGCCAGCCTCTGTTTGCCCCTCCCCTCCAGCCACTCCTCACCTGCCCGCCTGGGCTCCTTAGGGCCCCAACAGGAAGCAGTTGCTGGAGATAAGCAGCCCCCAGGAGAAAGAGTTGGCAAAACAACTCAGTTCAAATTGGATCTGGCCCAGAAGGAGGCTCAGCAGAAGCACCTCACTGAGGACTACGAGCATGGGCTTTCCAAGCAGAGGGAAGACCTGCGGGAGTGCAAGGCCAGATACCGGCGCCTGGAGGCTCAGCGGGCTGAGATGTTCAGCCAGTTCCAGGCCATGATGCAGTCCCACTGGAACGAGGCCCTCAGGCTCTTCACCACCAGTGGCGCTTCCCTCCAGCCTTCGCCCAAATCCCCCCACCAGGAGGCCGAAGCAGACCCCAAGTCGGAATTCCTGCCCCCCTCCGACCCGCACAAAAAGACCCCGAAGGGGGAGACTCTCTGCAGCAACGCAATCCTTCACTGCACGCATCCGTCCCAGGGGCCGTAGTTTGAGGACCCCTGATTGAGTGCGATATAAAAAAATGCAAATAATTTTTCTGCAGGCCACCAAATTTTTCTCACGGACCCCCAGTTGGTGACCCCTGTTCTACTTCACTTCCAGTATTTTTCTTGTTTGGAAACAGTTCAGTTTTATAGCCAAGCTTGGTATCAAACCCTACCGGCTTAAGCCCGGTGAGTTGTTTTTTTTACTGCCAAGCGCGACCAGGCAGACGGGGGCCTGGCGATAGTGGAATAAAAACCATTCCTCTCTGCCCAGCCCTTCCCCCCACACTCCTCCAAGACCCCACTGAGCCGAGGCTGTCACAGCCCACATAATGGCTGAATGGCAAATACGATTCACTTCGGCCTCTCCGGGCGCTGCTCGCCCGCCCCAAACCCTTTGCAAGGCGACATCTGCTGCGGGAGTTGTTAAAACTAAGCCTTCTCGTAGGAGGCAGAAGGATTTTCTGCTTGGGGCAAACCTCCCCCCACCACCACTCCAAAGGGCTGTTATGAAGGAGGAGGAGGAGGAGGAGGGAGAGGAGGAAGGACTAGTAGAAATGGTTATGGAGGAGAAGGAAAAGGGGGAAGAGGAGGAGAACGAAGAGGAAGGTTAGAAGCGGTGGAAGCAGGAGAGAAGGAAAAGGAAAAAGGAAGGAAGGTCGTCGCAGCAGTAGTGGAAGAAGAGAATGAGGAAAAGGAGAAATAGTAGCGCTGGGTAAGGGGAGGAGGAGAGAAGGGAGGAGAAAGGAAAAGAAAAGGGGTGATAGTGGAAGAGAAGATGAGTCAAAGGTGAAAGATAAGTAGTAGCGATGGAAAAAGAAAAATAAGGAAAACCCTCAAAGGGCTGTTTTGAAGGAGTGAACGGAGGAGAGGAGGAGGAGAAGGGAGGGCAGGAAGAAGGAAAACACAGTAGTAGCAGTCGTAGTTATGGAGGAGCAGGAGGGAGATGATGGTAGTAGCAATGGTGGTAAGGAGGAGAAGGAAAAGGGGGAAGGAGTGGTAGTGGTGGAAGAGAAGGAAAACTGGGAGGAAGAGACGAGAAGTGGTGGTGGTAGAAGAGAACGAAGAAACGTCATAGCAGTAATAGTGGAAGGAAAGAATGAGAAAAGGAAGAAGTCGTGGTGGTAAATGAGAAAGAAAAGGAGGGAGAGGAGGAGAGACAGGAGAAGGAGAAGGTATGACAGTGGAAGAGAAGGACAATGGGGAGGAAGAGGAAGAGAAACGATGGTGGTAAAAGGGAAGGAAAAGGAAAAAAAGTTGTAGCAGTAATAGTAGAAGAAAAGAATGAGGAAAGGGAGAAATACTGGTGGCGAAAGAGAATGAGAGGAGAGAGTGAGTGAAGAGGAGAAAGAAGGGGTGATGGTGGACGAGAAGGCGAACCAGGAAGAAAAGTAGTGAGGATGGAGGAGGAGGAGGAGGAGGAGGAGGAATTAAGGAACAGAAACCTTACAGTGAGTAGGGTGAGATGTTTTCCAAACTCCCAAAAATCACAAAAGCGACTTTTCGGGAAGAGGAAGAAACAGAAGAGGAAGAAAAGTGGTGAGGGGAAAAAAAGGAAGATATGAGTTTAGTTGTGTTGGTGGTTGACAGAAGAATGAAAAAGGGAGTAGTAGTAGTAGAAGAGAAGAGCAAGGAGGGATGGAAAAGAAGAAGGTCAAAGCAGTGGTTGGTGCTGGTAGAGAAGAAGGAGAAAGAGGTGGCAATCAAGGAAGACCACAAGGGATGGAGTGCTTCCAAAACTCAACACTCGTAAGGGACTCTACTCCACCTTTCAAAAGATACCCCACCACCAAGAAACGGGGGGGGGATGTAGACTTCCCCCAGCTCACCTCAATGCCGAGATGTTCTCCATGCCATTGTCTCGTCCACTCTTGGAAGAGAATCCCCCAAAAAAACCAGAGCAGGATAGTCAACTCCAGGAGATGGAACTCAACCACCCAACTGTAACCTCCAGAAGTCAAGAATGCCTCAAAAACACAACCTTCTTTTTCTCCGGATGACCTATTTAGGGCCGTGGGACAACGCACAACCCCACCGGGTCCCCGACGCGGCCAGCATCGTCCCAGTGTGGGCTTCAGGAACGAAGGCCACCAAAACTACCACTGGTGCTGCTGCTTCCTTCCCTTCTTCTCCTCTTGAGGAAGAAGACACACCCACCCCAATCCAGTTAAACGCTGTTTACACACACCGGGTCTTCCAATGAGCCCTTTTTAAAGATATTAAAATCTTTCGGCCAGTCCCCACACAAGCAAGCAAGCACGCAAGTTTGATTTAAAAAAGATAAATTCCAGGGTATTAAAAAAGCAAGCCGATGCCATGGTCCCAGTTTTTAAAACCAAAGCAAACAAATAAACAAACATACAAAAAACCCAAAGGTGCCAATTTCTCGGAAATTTTTGGAGCAAGCTGGAGAAATTGATTCTACAGGATGTTCAACCTTGTTAATCAGATATAACATTTCCCCCCCCCTCAAAAAAAATACAAAGACCACCTTTTCTGAACACCTGGTTGACACAGGAATGCCGGTGTACGGGAAAGTATCTTTCCCACTATGTTTTTTTAAAGAAGCAGGTCCATAAGTTTAAGAAGTCAACCATGCAAACCCGACTTCCTTCTCGCTCGTCAAACAAGCCAGAAACACGGCAGAGCCCACTAACCAGTAAAAAAAAAAAAAAGATGAAGTTTTGGTCGCAAAATGTATTCTTTATAAATGCTCTTGTTTCTTCTTTATAAAGCTTTAGCTGCAACGTTCATTCTCAGAAACAAGCCACGTTGTTAAGAAACCGAAGAAAAACGGGAACTTTTAAGCTCACCCACCTTAAAGACGACAATATTGGCTTTACTTTTGAACTGCTTTTTCTTAATCCTGGTTTGCAGAAGTCCCAAAGCGGGATTGTAGTCCTAGATCATAAAGCCAACATGGTTTGGAATTGCCCTGTGTCTCTCTGTGTGTGAGTCAGCACTGCCATTAATTACTTTCAGCAGGATTGGCAATACAAGTAATTGACAAATGTCAAAAGGAAGTTTTTTTTCCCCCTTTATGGAGAACTGACACTACCAACACAAAAATAACACACAAATACTCAAGACCCACATAGATCTCCTTATACAACGGCAAGGATCCTTTCCACTTTCTAAATATCTCTCCTTAATACAGTATCAGCTGTGCCAAATAAGCCAAATGTTTTAATAAATTAACATTTAACAATCAGAAAAATGCTTTCTTATCTTCCTTCTTTTGCTTCCCCTGGGGAAAAAAAAAACCAAGAAGCATCTCTATACAAGCAGGAAAATGTTTAACCAGCTTTTTATTTAGATAGAAAAATATATCCGCCTTTCAAACGCCAAGCCGACAAAAGTTGAGATTTTTTTTTCATAACTTTAAGATAGTCTCTTTTCTCTTTACCAAAGAAATTTTTGGGGGGGGGACGACATTGAAAGAAAATAGCAGAGAATGACATTTTTTTTTTAAAATGGAAAGTTACAAACTCTTCGGAAAGCAATTGGTAAGACTAACAAAACCAGAAAGTGCCAGCTGGTAAAACCGATTTTAAAAAAGGGAAGGGGGAAAATCTTGCTACAAGACTGGTAATGCTGCCATTTCTTGTAACCTCAAGTTTGAAAAGTAAGTTTGAAAAGTTAGAAAAACTAACTTTTCCCCCTATTTCCTCCCCCCCACAAACAAAATCGAACACCTTCAAACTTTTCAATTTTCTCTTGCAAATATTCTTTCTCCAATGGCACTTTTTCTCATTTTTTTTTAAAAAAGTGACATGTTCTCTCTTTTTTTTTTTAAAAAAAAGGCCCTTCCTAAAAGGTGACATGGGAAAAACACATACAAACTCAACCATCCCAAAACCCAATATGGTCTGCTTGTTTTCCAATGCAAACCTTGAATTTAAAAGATATATATTTATTTATTTATTAAAAAAAATCTTCCCTGATTTGGGAGTGAGATTTCCTGTTTGGAAAAGTTAAAAGCTAAAAGAGAAATAATACATCGGAGGGGATTAAGAAACATGAAAATACAGATATGAATAACCAGACAATAAATAGTCTATTGTGAAGCCCCTCTCAGTAGGTTTTCCTCGCCCGTTTTGCGAGAAGGGCCTAGCAAGAGGGAGGGGGGCAAGGCAAAACAGCTGCACGCTTGAGACACACAACTCACAAAAATACCCCCTAGGTTTCTAGTCCCTTTGAATCTAGGAGAAATAAGCTCTCCAGATCTTAGACAGAGAAGAGAGAAGGAAGAAGCCATGTGGCAAAGGTCAAACTTAGGGAGGGAATGCAGGGGGTCCCCAGTCAAAAGGGGAGTGGGGGGGGAAAGGTCGTGTGGACCTTCACCTTTCAAGCCCACCAGGGACGAAACAAAACGCCCCCCACCCCACAAGGGAAGCAAGGCGTTGATTTTTCCTACCCAAAGGGGGTACTTCTTTCTGTCCTTCCTTCCTTCCTGCCACCCACTCCCCACTAAACCCCACAGCTGTTTTATTCCACCCCCTCCTCAAAACTCGGGCCAAGCAGGCGTGCAAAATACATGCGTGGGTGCAAATACACCCACCCACCCAAATCCCAATGCTTTACAAAAGGCCAGAGACTTGTCTCGCAACTACCTGCCCAAGCCGGAACCCCAGCAGGGGCAAGTGGGTGGGTGGGCAAGTGAGTGACTGAGTGGGTGGGTAAGTGGGTGGGTCGTTCCTTCTCAAGGGAGGGGGGAAGGTGGCTCCTCTCCCCTCCCTCCCTTGACCAAAGCAGACCCCCAACTGGCACAGCTGCAGTTGGCTTTCACTAATGCAAACCCCCTCCCCACTTTTTCCTCCTCCTCCTCCCGGGAGGGGAGCAGCACAAGGCAGCGCAGCCGGGCAAAAAAAAAAAAAAAGAGAGAGAGAAAAACCCACGCACCCCCCAAAACCCACCCACCCAATACACAAAAGAGTGGGCAACCCACACGCCTTGCCTGCCTTCATTCATTCCTTCCTTCCAAAGTTTTTTTTTGGGGGGGCAAGTCCGTCTGGGGCACGCGCCAACTGGACAGACCCCCCCTTCCCAATTCTTGCACTGCACATTCTTGCAATCCCCCCCCAAAAAGAAAACCGTACAGCCCAGCTCTTGTGTGGGAGGGGGAGGAAAGAAAGGGGAGGGGGCGAGGATGCCCCCAGAGCTGGAGCATGCTTTGCAAAGCAGCTGCAGCGCAAATAGGCATGCTTCCCACCACCGGGTTTTTTGGGGGGGAGGGGGGCGCAGCTGTGAGCCCTTTCCCTCCCCCTTTGTGTGTGTGTGTGTGGCAGGAGAAGCGCAGGACTCGCACCCAGCGCCCTGCCTTTGCCCTTTACTGGGGGGGGGGGGGAGAGATGCCCTGCCCTGCCTTGTGCCACGCAGCCCGGCTTGCTTTCTGTGGGTGTGGGTGTGTGCCTGTCTCTCTAGCTGCCCCACATGCCCAGGCGCGCCCCCAGCCACCCCCACGCCCCTCTGCCCGGGGGCCGCTGGAAGAAGCCCACCCACCCACTTTACACACATTCACCCAAGACACGCTCTCCCCAACCCCCGGGAAGCCCCCCTTACCTTTGCCAAGGCATGGCTTCGTCCAGGCTGGGCTCTGGGGGGCCCCCTCCCCGCCGGCTGGCGCGCCCACCCCCCCACCCCCAGCCCCCCAAAAAGCCGGGTTCACCGCCGCGCGTCTCCCATCTCACAGCCTTCCTCCCAGCGCCATCTTGCAAGCTTGTGACGTCGGGAGCCGCGCTCACCCCTGACCCATATTTGAATGGGAGCCAAGAGGGGTGGGGGGAGAAGGAGAAGAAGGGGAGGGGGAGGAGGGGGCAGAGGGGGGAGGAGGAGGAGGAGGGAGGGAGGGGCAGCCCAGCCAAGCCAGCTTCTTGCAAGGATTGGGTCCCCTCTCTCTCTCTCTCTCTGTTTTGCCTTTGGAGGAATTGGGGCGGGGGGCTTCTGGTTGGCTTGTTGCAGGCAGGCAGGCGGGCTTGCGGGAGTGGAGGGCTGCAGGCGGCTTGGGGGCAACGGGAGGAAGGTGGTTGGTGGTGGTGGAGGAGGAGGAGGAGGAGTGGGGGGGAAGCCGGCTTTCCACGCGCCCGAGGCTGGCTGGGGAGCGGGCGGGCGCGCCCACCCCTCAACTCCTGGGCGCTCGCACGCGCGTGGAGCTACACGCGGGCTTGCTGGGCTCCAACCACGCCCCCTCCCCCCCCCAAGGTCTGCTTGGAGGGGGGGGTGAAAGGGAAAGGGGATGCGCGGCGGCGGCGGGGGGGGCGCTAATTGGAAGGTTTTTGATGGGGTATCTGTCTCTCTGTGAGTGTGTCTCTCTTTCTGTCTCTTTCTCTTTCTGTCTCTCTCTTTTTGTCCCTCTCTGTCTTTCTCTCTCTCTTTCTGTCTGTCTCTCTTTCTTTCTCTCTCTTTCTGTCTGTCTCTTTCTTTCTTTCTTTTTCTCTCTTTCTGTATCTTTCTCTCTCTTTGTTTCTTTCTCTCTTTCTGTCTCTCTTTCTCTCTCTCTCTCTGTATCCCTTTCTTTCTGTCTCTCTTTATCTGTCTCTGTCTTTCTTTCTGTCTCTCTTTCTTTTTCTTTCTTTCTGTCTATCTCTTTGTCTCTCTTTCATTCTCTTTCTCTCTGTGTGTCTCTTTCTCTCTCTCTCTGTCTCTCTTTCTCTTTTTCTTTCTCTGTCTCTTTCTCTCTCTCTTTGTCTCTTTCTCTGTGTGTGTCTTTCTTTCTCTCTCTTTTTCTGTCTCTCTCCCTCTCTCTCTCCCTCCCCCACTCTCTCTCTCCCGCACTCCTATATCGCTGTGCCCCCCTTCCGGGGGGGGGCGTTGTTGTTGAAAGAGGGACACAAGGGCTCGGTCACCTGCGCCAGAATTGCGCCGGCTGGCGGAACGGTGCGTGTTTTCTTTGGCTCGCTGGCTTGGCCGCTTGCGGAACCGGACGGGCATCTGCTAGGGCTGGGTGGGTGGGTGGGTGGGGAACTGTTTGGGGGTAGTAGCTGGAGAAGTGGGGGGGGGGTGCGGAATGAGAGCGCTCAGGATGCCGCGCAGGCAACAGACTTCGCATCGGCCAGCTTGCGCCCAAACTGCGCGATACGGGAACTCCTCGGGAGTCAGAGGCGTGGAGCGCAATGGAAGGGTTACTCTCTCGGCTTGCAGCCTTTACAACCAAGTGGATGATGTACACCCAGCCTTTCCACACACATAAAATGGGGGGGGGGGGCAGAAGTTGATGTCCCACAAATGAGGGGGGGGCACTCTAGCTCCCATCAGGCCCAGCCAGGCCATCCGGATTCCAGTTCCCATTACATCCACACACACCCCACCGCCCTGGGGATTTATCTCCCAACCTTTCTGCAACCCCCTCCTCCCAAATATGCACCTAAAGATACTGGGAAGAGCATCCTTTCTTTTCCCCTTCCTTTCTTTTCCCTTCTTCCCTTCCTTTCCCATCCACTCCCTTCCTTTCCTTCCCTTCCCCTTCTCTTCCTTTCCTTTCTGTTCCTTTCTTTTCCCTTCCTTTCCCATCCACTCCCTTCCCTTCTCTTTCCTTTCTCTTTTCTTTTCTTTTCCTTTCCTTTTCCTTTCCTTTCTTTTCCTTTCCTTTCTCTTCCCTTCCTTTCCCATCCACTCCCTTCCCTTCTCTTTCCTTTCTTTTCTTTTCCTTTCCTTTCCTTCTTTCCTTTCCTTTCTTTTCCTTTCCAAGAACAACATGGCTCTAGATCTTCTTCCTTGGGAGGAACTCTTAAATGCAACAGGCAGGAAGTGTCTGAGCCATCTGGTGATCCTCTCCTCTCCTCACTTTGGCCCAGAGTGGTTAGGAGAAGCATCTCAGCCGCTTAAGCATCTGCTTTGTTTTGGAAGACTTTGGGTTGTTAAGCAATCCTGAGAATCCAACACAGCTTTGGAAGGAAAACTTGGGAAATGAGGTCAGTTCTGGGTATGTGTCCCGTCCCCCCACCCCAATTTCCCCCCCCCCCAAACCCAGTTCCTGCCAAATGGATTTGAGAGGGAAAGATTTGTGCTGGGGGCTGCCAAATTCCAGAGGATATTTTTTGTGGGTCCAACTTTCCTTCACTTGATGCCCTCCAGATGTGATGGCTTGCTCTGCCAGGACTGGCTGGGGAATTCTGGGGTGGAGGATGCTGGTTGGGTCACATCTGGAGAAGAAAGAGCCAGCATGTGTGTGAATCTTTATTTACAGCAAAAAAATAAATAAATCCCAAGGTGGAAAAGGATGTAAAGGTAAAGATTCCCCTCGCACATATGCGCTACTCGTTCCCGACTCTAGGGGGCAATGCTCATCTCCGTTTCAAAGCCGAAGAGCCAGCGCTGTCCGAAGATGTCTTCGTGTTCATGTGGCCAGCATGATTCAACGCCGAAGGCGCACGGAACGCTGTTAACCTTCCCACCAAAGGTGGTTCCTATTTTTCTACTTGCATTTTTTACGTGCTGACAAGATGCTTAGCTTGTCGATCAGAAAGGTCGGCAGTTCAACGATTCGAATCCCTACTGCCACATAATGGAGCGAGCTCCTGTTACTTCTCCCAGCTTCTGCCAACCTAGCCATTCAAAAGCATATTTAAAAAGGTAAGTAGAAAAATAGGAACCACCTTTGGTGGGAAGGTAACAGCGTTCCGTGCGCCTTCGGCGTTGAGTCATGCCAGCCACATGACCACAGAGACATCTTCGGACAGCGCTGGCTCTTCGGCTTTGAAATGGAGATGAGCACCACCCCCTAGAGTCGGGAACGACTAGCACATATGTGCGAGGGGAAGTTTTACCTTTATGTTTATACCTTAAGACAAGAGTTGTAAGGTAATAAAACTAGGAAAGGTTCTAAGCCAAGCATTTGCTCAGGTCTTATCTGCCAGTACTTTGATTGTTCATTTGCTGTGACCCCCCCCCCAATTTATTTTGACCCAGATATCTTTTATTCCAACCCCCTGTCTGCCCACCCCCTCCAAAAAAAAGAATTGTCCAGGCAAATAAAGATAAGAGATGACCTTTAGCTTTTTTTGCCAACCTACATAAACAGAAGGACCAGGAGCTAAAAGCTCTTTTCCTATTCTCTCTTCTCTTCTCTTCCCTATTCCACTCCACTCCATTCCATTCATTTTCTATTCTGTTCTATTCTATTCTGTTCTATTCTATTCTATTTTTTTGGTATTCACAGCCTCCCCCCCCCCAAAAAAAAAGGATCCTTCGCACCAGACATTCAAGACAGAAAAGCTTCATCCATTTTTACAATTCCATGGCAAGAAAGAACTTTTCAGAAAACCGATGATTAAAACATGAAATCTTGGCTTTTCCCGTACCGCTTCAAAGATTAATATAGAATAGGACATTCCTTCGGCTGCTGCAGGAGTGAACTTTTAATGGGAATGTTACCAGTTATTTTAACATGAAGGAATCGTTGCCATTAACAAAATAATAATAATCAGAAGTAGAAATGAGCAGATGCATTTTGCAATGATGGTCAGAAGCCATCGAGAGTTGATAGTCTGAATTTGGAAAGAAAGTGAGAAAGGGAAGAAGAAGGAAAAAAAAAGTTCTCAGTGAAATATAATCTTTCTCACATGACCTCTGTGAACTCCAAAACTGAATAAAATCTCATTCATCATTTCCTAATTTTGCAACCCACATCCAAAGTTTAAGAGGAATCAAAAAAAAAAAGCCAACAACCCACACTTCCCTTTTTTTTAGGGGAGAAACATACAATTTTTGGAAGGACATTCCTGTGACCTCCAGCTGCTGGTTTGAGTCATCCCGATTTCAGAGAATTTAATTTCTCGCGTGATGTGGGGAAAAGAAACATCTTAAACTCAGTTTTCCTCCACCTTAAAAAAGGTAAAGGTTCCCGTCACACGTAGGTGCTACTCATTCCTGACTCTAAGGGGCCAGTGCTCATCTCCGTTTCAAAGCCGAAGAGCCAGCGCTGTCCGAAGACGTCTCCGTGGTCATGTGGCCAGCGTGACTTAATGCCAAAGGTGCACCGAGCACTGTTCCCTTCCCACCAAAGGTGGTTCCTATTTTTCTACTTGCATTTTTTGACGTGTTTTCGAACTGCTAGGTTGGCAGAAGCTGGGACAAGTCACGGGAGCTCACTCCATTTACGCGGCGCTAGGGATTCGAACCGCTGAACGGATGACCTTTCTGGTCGACAAGCTCAGCATCTTAGCCACTGAGCCACCGCGTCCCTTACCTTTAACCTTTACATGTCCTATTTTGTTCCCGCTTCACTGTCAGCACACTGGTATATATGACATGTATTCATAAAACCATAAAAAATAACACAAGGAAATGAAACAATGGAAAAACAGAACTCTTCGAGCAAATGACTCAGAAAACACCCTAAGGACCAGATTGTAAACTGTGAGTAATGAAGAATCAATTACAGTCCTATAAATGATGCCAAAGATACGGGTAGGGGGGGAATAGCATTGCCTAAAGATAGAATCTAGTATTAATTAATGGGAAGGAAGCAGACCTGTTCTTTGAGAGTCCTAGGCAGATAGTCCTTGATTTACAAACATCCATTTAGTTGCCATCGAAAGTTGGCACTGAAAAAAGACAGTAAGATTCTAGAAAGAGTGCAGAGAAGAGCAACCAGGATGATGAGGGGACTGGAGGCTAAAAGATACGATGAACGGTTGCAGGAACTGGGCATGGCTAGTCTAGTGGAGAAGGACTAGGGGAGACAGGAGAGCAGTCTTCCAATGTTTGATGTCTGCCACAGAGAGGAAGGAGGTCAAGCTATTCTCCAAAGCACCTGAGGGCGAGACAAGAAGCAACGGATGGAAACTAATCAAGGAGAGAAGCAACCTAGAACTAAGGAGAAATTTCTTGACAGTCAGAACAATGAATCAGTGGGACAACTTGCCTCCAGAAGTTGTGAATGCTCCAATACTGGAAGTTTTTAAGAAGAGATTGGATGGCCACTTGTCTGAAATGGTATGGGGTCTCCTGCTTGAGCTGGACTAGAAGACCTCCAAGGTCCCTTCCAACTCTGTTATTCTGTTATTAAGTGACCCTGTGTCCTGTTGCTTGCAAAATGGTTGAGGTCAAATCAAGAAATAAAAGGATGTGTTTTAAAAAAAACCCAACTGTTCCACTTGGCTTCTTGGCTATCTCTGCCTGTCAAGGTCAGATTCTCGGCTGCTGAATGGCTGAACCAGCTCTCCTTCCCTCCCTCTCCCTCTTTCTCCTACTCTTTCTCTCTCTCTTTCTCTCTCATGCGCTTCTCTTTCTCCCCCTCTTTCTCTCTTTCTCTCTTTCTCTCTCTCATTCTCATTGTTTCTTCCCCTTTCTCTCCCTCTTTCTCTCATTCTTACCCCCCTCTTTCTCTCCCTCCTTCTCTTTCCCTCTTTCCCTCTTCTTCCCCTTTCTATCTTTCTCCCCCTCTTTCTCTTTCTTTTTATCTCACTCTCTCCCCTTTCCTTTTTCTTTCTCTTTCTCTCCTCTTTTTCTCTTTCTCCCTCTTTATTTTTCTCTCACTCTTTTTTCTCCCTCCTCTTTTTTCTCTCTTTTTCCTCCTCTTTCTCTTTCTTTTTCTCTCACTCTCTCCCCTTCTTTTTCTTTCTCTTTCTTTCTCCCCCCTCTTTTTCTCTTTCCCCCTTACTTTTTCTCTCTCCCCCCTCTCTTTTTCTCTCACTCTTTTTCTCTTTCTCTCTTTCTTTCTCACCCCCCCCTCCAGCCCAACAATGATGCCATCATCCCCTCATCTGAGCCACGGGGAATCACATGCTACTCCTTGGGCAAGGTTGCTAAGAGGGTTGCTAGGGTCAATTGGCTAGCGCCCTCCATGGTTATATAAATTGCCTTTGCCCTTGTGGTCTGGCCCGAGCCCCCTCCCCATCACAACAATAACCTCCAAGCTGGCACAACAACGTGGAGAGAAGGTAGGGCAGGGGAGAGAGGCCAACGATGCTCTCTCGCAACCTCATGGCTGATACAGCGAGCGAGAGAGAAAGATTTGGAAACCAACCAACTTCCTGAAGGCAGAAGAAAAAAAAAAGTTATTTTTCAGAATTCAAGCAACATTTTGTTTTTTTATAAAAAAGGCAAGTTCGCATCTTCTCAGTATTTAATGGAGGAGGAGTGGGGGGGGAGAAAACAGCAAAAATAAAAGGAGGATGAACATTTTTTCTTGTGTTTTGGACATTTCTACCAACTCCCTTCTCGGAAACTAAGCCTGTTCTTTTAAAGGTTTGCAGATGTGCTTTCTTAGACTTCCCCACCGGATAATCAGAAACCTTTGGAGCAATTAAGTGTTTGAGCAGAGCGATCCAGCTGTTGGGTGACTGACAGGCTACAGTATCAAGAGTCCTTTGATAAGCTCCAGATCTTGCTAGCCAGGGACCAGTTGCTCCTCCCCACAGCCAATAGATCAGGCGTGGGTTGCTAACCAGCATTACTACCGGTTCAGCGTGCATTTACACGTAAAAAAGATATGAGCATGCACAAAACAATAGAAAAGGGGGAAAAAACCTAAATTTTCTGCAATGAGATTGTTCTGAACCGAAAATCAAGATGGCGCCGCCGCCGATAGAACAGGTTCAGGAGTGTGGCATGCCGAATGGCTACCTGCTCGGCCGAACTGGCCCGAACCGATAGGAACCCACCTCTGCAATAGATGCCTTAATTCACTTTCAAGCAATGTGTTTGCTCCAGAGGTGGTATTTAGCAGGTTCTGACCAGTTCTGGAGAACTGGTAGCGGAAATTTTGAGTCGTTCGGAAAACCGGCAAATACCACCTCTGGCTGGCCGCGCCCCCATCTATTCTCTGCCTCCTGAGTCCCAGCTGATGGGGAGGGAATGGGGATTTTGCAGTATCCTTCCCCTGCCATGCCCACCAAACCACACCACGCCCACCAAGCCATGCCCACAGAACCGGTAGTAAAAAAAAATGAATCCCACCACTGATTTGCTCCGAAGTTGTAGCTCTGGTCAAACATCCAGTTCTGGTTACCAAGATATACTTTCTGAGACTCTAGAACGGCGATGGCAAACCTATGGCATGCTGTTGGCACACGCACCATCGCCAGCTGCCCCTCTGGTTTCCAGCGTGCACGAATGCCAGAGCACCAGAAAATGCCCCCAAACCAGACCATTGTTTGGGTCGTTTTCAGGCTATTTTGGGGCTGTTTTCAAGCTGCTTTTTGGGCTGTCCCCAAAGAAGAGGGAGTCAAGTTATTCTCCAAAGCACCTGAGGGTAGAACAAGAAGCAATGGGTGGAAACTAATCAAGGAGAGAAGCAACTTAGAACTAAGGAGACAGTGAGAACAATTAATCAGTGGAACGACTTGCCTCCAGAAGTTGTGAATGTTCCAACACTGGAAGTCTTTAAGAAGATGCTGGATAACCATTTGTCTGAAGTGGTGTAGGGTTTCCTGCCTAAGCAGGGGGTTGGACTAGAAGACCTCCAAGGTCCCTTCCGACTCTGTTATTCTGTTCCGTTATATATTAAGGCCAGACCATACAAAATGGCGTCTGGTGACGGAGCAGAGAGTGAAACAAACCTAGTTGTCTAAAGGGAAGGATGCAGCCCAGCTCCTCATCCAATATACATTAGGAAGGGAAAGTAATTGAACAGTAAGTAATACTCCATTTGCTCTTGTGCCAGAGAAAGTACACATTAGGGATGTTTTCATCCCCAGCACCCTCTATTTAGTGACCTCACGAGGTGCCTTGTAAAGACCCATTAATGCCACACACCGGCTGCTGAGTCACTGCAATTGTGTTGGAAATTTGCTCCGGCTTGAACTTACGTCCTTTCTCTCTTAGGTCTTTTTTGAGTGTTAAAGGATGCATTAGAGAGAGAGAGAGAGAAAGAGTGCTCAGCTTATGACCACAATGGAGCCTGGAATTATGGTTGTTCAGTCATCGTGGCTGTTAAATGGTCCACCACGAATCTGTTTTATCCAATGGGTGTTTTTGCCAGAAGCTGGAAATAAACACTTGGAAACTCCTCATCTCCATAAGCCCTATCGCCTTCTAGCACTGATGATGTTACCTAGCTTGGTAATGAAATATCTGCAAGAAAACAACCAAGCTCAGCACCAAGAACCTCACAATAATCCTCCTCCTCTTCTTCTTCCTCCTCCTCCTCTTCCTTTTTCTTCTCCTCCTCTTTCCTCTTCTCCTCCTTCTTCCTTTGTTTTCCTCTACTCCTCCTCCTCCTTCCTCTTCTCTGCTTCCTCCTCCTCCTCTTTCTCTTCCTTTTCCTTCTCCTCCTTCCTCTTCTCCTTCTCCTTCCTTTTCTCTTCTTCTTCCTCTCCTCCTCATCTTCCTTTTCTCTTCCTCTCCTTCTGCTCCTCCTCTTCCTTCTCCTCCTTCCTCTTCTCCTTCTCCTTCCTTTTCTCTTCTTCTCCTTCCTCTCCTCCTCCTCATCTTCCTTTTCTCTTCCTCTCCTTCTGCTCCTCCTCTTCCTTCTCCTCCTTCCTCTTCTCCTTCTCCTTCCTTTTCTCTTCTTCTCCTTCCTCTCCTCCTCATCTTCCTTTTCTCTTCCTCTCCTTCTGCTCCTCCTCTTCCTTCTCCTCCTTCCTCTTCTCCTTCTCCTTCCTTTTCTCTTCCTCTCCTCCTCCTCTTCCTCCAGCCCCATCCCTTTCTTACACTGATGATGTTACCTAGTTGGGTAATGAACCATCTGCAAGAAGACAAGCAAGCTCACCACCAAGGACCCCTTCAGTTGAACCCCCAGCCACCAATACCCTCTTCCCTGGGGACCCTGCTTCCCTTTGAAGCAAGCGGCCAGCCCAGAGGGGCAGCCAAAGGAGTGAAACTATAACCCTCCGGTCGTCTGCCCCGCTTCCCTCCAACTTTCTCCAGCTTCTTCTCCATTCATTAGACGAAAAGAAAACACTGGGAGGAGTAAGACATCATTCACACCGTTGCTTGAATCGGCCTTGATCTTTTAGCCCGCTCTTGTTCGGGGAAGACTGAAAAGGAAAACAGAAATTAACAACTCGTGGCGCACGGTGTCAACATTCAAAGAGGCCCTAATTTAATTGTAATTAGGACCAGCTTTTGCTTCCTCGGCTAATGAAACAAGCCTCATTAGGAAATATAATTGAGGTGCCCCTAGAGGGGAGGAATCTTGCCGATCTCCCTCTTCAGACCCCCAGGCATTCTGGCCGATAAAAATTGCAGTAGCCCAAAGCAATGTCATCATTAATATATAAGTGGAGGGGGGGGGGGAAGAGGAGGAGGAGGAGGAGGAGAGAGAGGAGAATGCTGACCAGCAAATTATATGACTGATATTTTTCCTTGCCAAGAAGCTTCTGTCTCCTTTAGCTCTTACTACACTCTCTGGTATGGGAGCCCTCGTCCCCCTGATTACACCTGGCAATTAACTCTCATTTATCTTGTGTTTAAAGGCTGCATCGAAGCAGGGAAGGGAAATGATTCGCGGAAATAATCCACTCTACAATAAAAGGTCATTTTCCCCCTCCTGTGGTTGCATTTATTTCAAGGATAATTGGACAGGTCTGGTTGTTGTTGTTGTTGTTGTTGTTGTTATTATTAATTATTATTATCAATTATTATTATCATTATTATCAAATATTATTATTATCAAATATTATATTATCATTATCATTATCATTATCATTATCATTATCATTATCATTATCATTATCATTATCATTATCATTATCATTATTATTATTATTATTATACTTTATTCATTAAACATGAAACTCAGTCAACGGAACACTATTGTTGTTGTTGTTATTATTATTATTATTATTATTATTATTATTATTATTATTATTAATATTATTATTGCATCAACAGAAGTGTATCACAGCGGCCAGTTGTTTCGCCGGATTTGGCATTGATTACTAGTCGGGCCCCACCCAGGGGCCTAGGACGTCGTAACGTATTTTCGTAATATACGTGCAGATCCAAGCAGTGCAGCTTTTTGCATTTGACTGATGGTGATTTTGTCAAGTTTTAACTGTTTTAAATGTAATTCCAGTGCTTTTGGAATAGCTCCCAGTGTGCCGATTACCACTGGAATTACCACTGCTGGTTTGTGCCATAATTGTTGAATTTCAATTTTTAAGTCCTGGTATTTCGCGACTTTTTCATGTTCCTTCTCCTCAACCCTGCTATCACCTGGTATTGCGATGTCTATGATTGTAACCTTATTTTTCTCAACCAGTGTGATGTCTGGTGTGTTATGCGCCAGTATTTTGTCCGTTTGTATACGAAAATCCCACAGGATCTTGACCATCTGAATTTCGGTGACTTTTTCAGGCTTATGTTCCCACCAGTTTGTTGTTGTTTTAATATTATAATTTTGGCACAAATTCCAGTGGATCATTTGTGCTACTGAATTGTGCCGCAATTTATAATCAGTCTGTGCGATTTTTTACAGCAGCTGAGTATGTGGTCAACAGTTTCATCAACTTCTTTGCAGAGTCTGCATTTGGCATCATCAGAGGATTTTTCGATTTTGGCCTGAATGGCATTTGTTTGGATAGCTTGTTCTTGCGCAGCCAGGATTAGTGACTCTGTTTCTTTCTCCTCTTCCTTCCTCTTCTCTGCCTCCTCCTCCTTTTCCGTCTCCTCTTCCTTCCTCTCCTGCTCCTCCTTCCTCTCCTCCTCCTCCTTCTTCTCTTCCTCTCCTCCTCCTTCCTCTTCTCTACCTCCTCCTCCTTTTCCTTCTCCTCCTCCTTCCTCTCCTCCTCCTCCTCCTCCTCCTCCTCCTCCTCCTCCTCCTCCTCCTCCTCCTCCAGCCCCATCCCTTTCTACCACTGATGATGTTACCTAGTTGGGTAATGAAATATCTGCAAGAAAACAACCAAGCTGGCTTTGGTTTGCATCCACTAGGGCCTCTTCTCCTCCAAAAATAAAATGCTCAGAGGCTAAAGCTCCATCCTCCTCTTCCTCCTCCTCCTCTTCTTATTCTCATTCTTCTTCTTCTTCTCCTTCTCCCCCTCCCACCCTCCAAAATCTTCCTGCTTAAACCTTATCCTGACGAAGACCATGTGTTGGATATTAATTACACGCCCAGGCCCCATGAAAGTCATTGAAATTTAATGAGAGCAGAGGGAAGCCCACCAAGCCGATGGCATACATTACGGGTTGCCATGGAGACCCCCGCTGCCAAGCCTGACCCACATGGAAGGAGACCGGGGTCAAAAGGGCAGCGAGAACAAAAGCTGTGCCCACAACTGCGCCAAATGAGGCAGACCTGACTCTGCTGGCTTTCCGAGATCGGGTTTCTCCCTTGAAGAGCCCAAAGGAGGGTTTTTCCGTGGCCCTCATCATCATCATCATCGTCATGTTAACCATAGTTTCAACGAGGCAACCTTGACCATCTTGGGCCAGTGCAAAAACACTGGGGGGGGGGAGGAGGGGATTTTCTAGAAGCCTGGCGCTCTTGACAAATTGGCCATCGACAGACACATAGACACCCACAGTGTCTACCTGCCATGCGAAAGAGACCATCGACAAGCCAAAAAAGGGAACAAAAAGAGCAAAAATGCCTCCTTATACCAGCAATCGGGACCAGTAGGTAACACTAAGATGAACATCTGACCAACAATCAAGAAGTAAACAATGCCCTAATCCAGGAACTGCCGAACAAGCCAACAACAAACAGCCCGACCCAAAGACCTTCAAGACTCCAATACAAGCCACTGGAATATAAACTAAGAGCAAACCCCACTCCCTTCTAGCACTTATGGTGTTACCGAGATGGGTAGTGAAATGTCTGCAAGGAAATAACCAGCTCAGAGCACAAAGGTCCCCACAGTCAGTCCTTCCTTCCTTCCTTCCTTCCTTCCTTCCTTCCTTCCTTCCTTCCTTCCTTCCTTCCTGGAGTTCAATCGCCCAAGGTCAGTAAAATGAGGACCAAAATTTGTTGGGGGCAAGATGCCGGCTCTGTAAACTATTTAGAGAGGACTATAAAGCATTGTGAAGAGGCATACAAGCCTAAGTGCTACTGCTATTGCCCTTCCTTCCTTCCTTCCTTCCTTCCTTCCTTCCTTCCTTCCTTCCTTCCTTCCTTCCTTCCTCCCTCCCTCCCTCCCTTCCCTTCCCTTCCCTTCCCTTCCCTTCCTTCCCTTAACAAATCCCTTCAAGCCCAGCCTTACTTATTTATTAAATTTGTATAGCCAACCCTTTGTGCCAGAGAGCACCAAGGACCCCTCATTTCAATCCCAAGTTACAAATATTCTTTTTTGGTTCCTCTTGAGCCTCTTCCTCCTCCTCCTCCTCCTCCCCCTCCCCTCCTCCTCCTCCTCCTCCTCCTCCTCCTCCTCCTCCTCCTCCTCCTCCTCCTCCTCCTCCTCCTCCTCCTCTGTCATTTCCTCTGCATGGAAATACTCCTTCAAACCCCTTTTTTTCTAATGAGGAGCATCGGAGTGCCCTCGGAATAATAGCAATACCACTTCCCAGTGCTTCCCAGCCCTCTCTAAATGGTTTACAGAGTCAACCTTTTGCCCCCCCAACCATCTGGGTCCTCATTTTACCGACCTCGGAAGGATGGAAGGCTGAGTCAACCTTGAGCCTGGTGAGAGTTGCTGACAGTGGGCAGAATTAGCCTGCAATACTGCATTCTAACCACTGCACCACCAAGGAAGGAAGGAAGGAAGGAAGGAAGGAAGGAAGGAAGGAAGGAAGGAAGGAAGGGTGGAAGGGTGGAAGAAATGAAGGACAATATATACCATTTCACAGTGCTTTCCAGCCCTCTGTAAGTGGTTTACAGAGTCAGCCTCTTACCCCCGAAAATCCGAGTCCTCATTTTACTGACCTCGGAAGGATGGAAGCAGTGGTGAGATTCAAATAATTTAACAACTGGCTCTCTGCCCTAATGATTTCCTCCAAAAACCAGATAACCAAACTGCTCAGAGAGTTAAACCACCCGTTCTCCTGAAGTGGTGCGAACCGGCTGAATCCCACCACTGGATGGAAAAGCTGTCAACCTTGAATCAGTCAGGATCAAACTGCGGGCAGCGGGCAGAGTCAGCCTGCAATGCTGCATTCTTTTTTTTTTCTTAATTAATTTTTATCAAATGTTTTCATCTTTAAAAACAGTAAAGAAGACGCAACAAGGAAAAAAACACAACAAAACAAAACACGGAAGATACATA
Source organism: Natrix helvetica (assembly GCF_964273705.1). Classification (NCBI taxonomy): domain Eukaryota; kingdom Metazoa; phylum Chordata; class Lepidosauria; order Squamata; family Natricidae; genus Natrix; species Natrix helvetica. The sequence goes on from NC_138564.1 coordinate 8,613,893, forward strand.
ACAATATAGAGTAATTTTACAGCTTTCAATATCGGCTTTCCTGCCTAGCTTTTATAATTCTCCCTTCTGCGTTGCCTTCCTACCACTATAACCTTGTCCTATGATGCAGCAAGCATAATATTAACACTTATCGTAATATTCATTATTTGCATCTCCATCTATTTGCATTCTCTATTTCTCGTTTTGGCTTCTGATTTCTAGCCACTTGTACATTTTATTCCATATTTTATAGAAGTCCGATTCTTCTCGTTCTTTTAGTTCTATTGTCATTTGGTCCATTTCTGCGCGTTCGAGTATTTTCCTGATTGTAGTTTCATCTGAGGGTGTATTGATTTTTTTCCAATTTTGTGCGAAGGCAATCCTGGCTGCAATACTGCATTCAGGTTGGAACGGGCACGAAATGAAGGGTCGTAAGTCGAGGACCACCAGGGCAAGTTACAACAGAAGCAACAAAGTCCAGGAAGGAAATCGGAAAGGGATGACCGTCAGCCAAAAACAAAATAATAAGAAATCTGGGAGTCTCTATCGCAATGGTCAAACCTTGCCAGCCAAGAGGTCACTCTTGCAGTTTTGAATTTCTTAAAAATCTCCACTGATGGAGCACCCATCACAACTTCCTCCCCCTTTCCACCAGCCATGCATTGGTTGCAAGCATCGGCTGCGGAAAAGGAAAGTGGCTTCCCTTTGCAGCATCGGTGGGCTTGCATTTATTAACACTTTGCTCCATGGCCCTTCTGCCAATTCTGTTTAGCATGCGGTCCCGGGTGCCCCTGTTGCTATAGCAATCCATCCCAGTCCTCGTCGGACTGTGGGAAACCGGATCAAAAAAGATTTGACTGTCATCGCAGGAGGAGGGGAAGGCTTGGTCTGCGCGGGACTGTCGTGCCTGCCGTCCCTCGGCAGTATGTCTAAATGCAACTTTTTTTGGGGGGGGGCAGGATTTCAGGCAGAGAGGAGTTAAAACAGAGCGATCGTCCCGGTTGGAAGGCAAGGTGATGTTGCAGAGGAAGGAAGGAAGGAGGGAGAAAGGATGTGAAGGAAGGAAGGAAGGAAGGAGGGAGGGAGGGAGAGAGGATTTGAAGGAAGGAAGGAAGGAAGGAAGGAGGGAGGGAGGGAGCTTCATCAATGGAAGCTTTCAAGAAGAGACTGGACTGCCATCTGTCAGAAATGGTGTAGGGTCTACTGCTTGGGCGGGGGGGTTGGACTAGATAACCTACCAGGTCCCTTCCAACTCTGTTAATCTGTATCTATTGATCAGAAAGGTCAGCAGTTCAGCGGTTTGAATCCCTAGTGCTCATCTCCGTTTCAAAGCCGAAGAGCCAGTGCTGTCCGAAGACGTCTCCGTGGTCATGTGGCCGGCAGGACTCAACGCCGAAGGCGCACGGAACGCTGTTCCCTTCCCACCAAAAGTGGTCCCTCTTTTTCTACTTGCATTTTTTATCTGCTTTCCAACTGCTAGGTTGGCAGAAGCTGGGACAAGTCACGGGAGCTCACCCTGTTACGCGGCGCTAGGGATTCGAACCGCCGAACTGCTGACCTTTCTGATCGACAAAGCTCAGTGTCTTAGCCTCTGAGCCACCCTGTCCCTTATCAAATCGCACTAGGAAACAAATAAAAACAATATAAACTGAAAGAGACAAGCAACGTGGTTATAGTCATACGTGGGAAGAAATTGGCACTAGAAAGGATGAAAAGAATAATAGTAATACAGTCTTAGTAAATTATTTGACGGTGTTGTGGGAATTAGTCATTTAGCAGAGTGATGGCATTCGGGGAGGGGGGGAGAAACTATCATGCCACCCTTGCTTTTTTTTCTTCCTTAGAGAATCTTAAAGTTGCCACGTTGCTGAGAAACCACGTCACTGGAGGCGGTTGAGCTAAAACCTGACTCTTTTGAGCATCCAGCACCTGGTGGGTTAAGAAATCGCCAAGCTTTTTAAAATCTCCTGGGGGTTTTCTGGGCCGGTCACGTGCCCGCTGAGAGAGCGAGCACCGTGTTGTTACTTGTTCTCTGACCCCAGGCATGTAAACACAACCGCATTTTGGCAAGATGTTGAATATCCCTGATTATGTCAACATTCTGGGCCGCTTGCCAGCTTGGGGAGACCCTTGGCTTTCTGCTTCGCTTGGCAAGGATCCCAGGTCTCCTCTGACACAAGGTGGCGGGAGGAAAACAGTAAGCTCACAGCAGGGGGAATAATAAAAGAGACACGGGAGTTGGTCTAGCCAAGCCTTCTTTCGAGAATTGGAATGGAATGGAATGGAATGGAATGGAATAGAAAATGAACAGAATAGAAAAGAAAAAAATGAGTGGAATAGAATATGGAATAGAATAGAATAGAATAGAATAGAATAGAATAGAATAGAATAGGGAATTAAAACAGAATAGAGAATAGAGTAGAGTGGAACAAAATAGAATAGAATAGAATAGGAATAGGAATAGGAATAGGAATAGGAAAGAACAGAATAGAATAGAGTGGAGTGGAGTGGAATGGAATGGAATAGAATAGAAAATGAACAGAATAGAAAAGAAAAAAATGAATGGAATAGAATATGGAATAGAATAGAATAGAATAGGGAATTAAAACAGAATAGAGAATAGAGTAGAGTGGAACAGAATAGAATAGAATAGGAATAGGAATAGGAATAGGAAAGAACAGAATAGAATAGAGTGGAGTGGAGTGGAATAGAATAGAATAGAATAGAAAATGAATAGAATAGAAAATGAATAGAAAAAAAAATGAATGGAATAGAATATAGAATAAAAATAGAATAGAGAATAGAGTAGAGTAGAGTAGAATAGAATAAGAATTTAGAATAGAAAAGAATAGAATGGAATGAAATAGGAAAGAACAGAGCAGAATAGAATAGAGGAGAATAAAAATAGAATAGAGAATAGAATAGAGTGGAGTGGAATGGAATGAAACAGAACAGAAAGGAAGTGAGGAGAGAGGGAAGGGAGGAGAGGAGAGGAGAGAAGAGAAGAGAAGAAGATTACAGAATGGAAGGAAAGGGGAGAGGAGATGAGAGAAGAGAAGATTACAGAATAGAAGAGGAGAGGAGATTACAGAATGAAGGGAAGGGAAGAGGAGAAGAGAGGAAAGAGAAGAGAGGAGGAGAGGAGAAGATTACAATGGAAGCGGAGAAGAGAGGAGATTACAGAATGAAGGGGAGAGGAGAAGAGAGGAAAGAGAAGAAGAGAGAAGAGAAAAGAAATATTCTTTATTGGCCAAGTGTGATTGGACACACAAGGAATCTGTCTCTGTTGCAAGCAGCAATAAGCAGCAGCTACTACTACCAATAGCTACTTCGTTGCTCTAAAAAGGAGACCCTAAAGATTGGGTGTGCATTCTCCTTCTTATTCCCTAGAGATGCAGCCAGCAATAGTATTATATTCCCCTATCAGTCCAGCAGGCCTGGAAAAACTCCAAGACACCCCATTATCTTTCAGGGATGCCCTAAATAGGAAGAACATTCACAGGGGACATTTAAAAAAAAAAAAGCATCTTTCAGCATAAAACGTGCAGTCCCAGATTTCAGGGGAAGTGTTCTTCATTATATTCTGAATGCTGAGTTGGAGTAGCGTTGTTCCATTTTAAAGGAAAGAAAAGAAAGAACAAAAGAAAGGAAGGAAGGAAGGAAGGGAGGGAGGGAAAGGGAGGAAGGACAAAAGGAGCAGAAAGAAGAAGGGGAAGGAAGGGGAAGGGGAAAGAAGAAAGGAAAGGAGGGAGGGAGCGTGGGAGAGAAAGGGAGGAAGGACAGGAGGAGGAGGAAGAAGAAGGGGAAGGAAGGAGAAGGGGAAAGAAGAAAAAAGGGAGGGAAGGAGGGACAGAAAAGGAGGAAGGACAGAAGAAGGACAAGGAAGAAGGGGAAGGAAGGAGAGAAAGGAAAAAAGAGGGAGGGAGGAAGGAAGGAGAAAATAGGATGAATAGGAGGGAGGGAGGAAGGGAGGAAGGAAAGAAAGGAAAGAAAGAAAGAAAGAGGAGGGAAGGAGGAAGGGAGGCCTTCTAAGCCAGAATTCTGCCTATCTATGATTGATAGGTGATTATTGCAATAGAAGAGAAAGCAGTTTATTTATATTTATTTATTTTAAATAATATTTTTATTAGCATAGCCCCTTCAATAAGGGCAGAGGGGCTGAATCAAGACCCTGCAAAGACCATCCCTGCAGCCCATTCCCTGCCTTAAATTTTCTGCAGCAAGAAAGGACCATGTCTCCGTTTCATGGTGCGTTCTTTTTTTTTTTTACCGCGCTCGTACGCAAATACGCAGCCCACGGTCCCTCTGGCCGTAGCGGCATCCAAACCAGAAAGCGTGCTTGTTAAAGTTATGCTTGAAATAATGCAGAAATGGTTTAGGTCTGTTGTTGTTTTTTTCCTCCCCTGGAATTCACTATGGCAACGATTAATTGAATGGTTACCTCATTCCCAATAGGGATATGTCATCTTTGACCCCAAGGAGGATGGTTAGACATCATTATTTCCTGCTCTGCGCTGCAAATGCCTGCAACCTACTCCCAAATTGCTCCAGGTAGCTTACAAAAACCTGTGTGGCTTACTTAGAGGAGGGAATACTCTTCCTTAGGGAATTCATCATCTCTTATTATATATGCATTTTTCCTCCCCACCCTGCACCGAAATACCTCCGATCCTTCTCCCTTTCTAACTCTTGAGGGCATAGAAGATGGTTCAACTTGCTCGGGTATAGAGTTTCGAACGAGGACATTAGACAATGCAAAAAAAAAAAAGAACCAGTGGCTAAGACGCTAAGCTTGTCGATCAGAAAGGACGGCAGTTCGGCGGTTCGAATCCCTAGCGCCGCGTAACGGAGTGAGCTCCCGTGACTTGTCCCAGCTTCTGCCAACCTAGCAGTTCGAAAGCAGGTAAAAATGCAAGTAGGAAAATAGGAGCCACCTTTGGTGGGAAGGGAACAGCGTTCCGTGCGCCTTCGGCGTTGAGTCATGCCGGCCACATGACCACGGAGACGTCTTTGGACAGCGCTGGCTCTTCGGCTTTGAAACGGAGATGAGCACCGACCCCTAGAGCCGGGAACGACTAGCACATATGTGTGAGGGGAACCTTTCCCTTTCCCTAATAAATGGAATTGGGATTAAATACAGATATTCCTTCATTTACGACCTACGAGCCCAACATTTCCATGGCTAAGTTTGACATTTGTTAAGTGAGTTTTGCCCCCATTTTGCGACTTTTCGTGCCAAGCTTTGTTCAGTGAATCGGTGCAGTCGGTAAGTGAGTCCCCTGGTTGTTAAGTGAATCGGCTTTCCCCGCTAACGTGGCTCGTCAGAAGCTCCCCAAAAGTGATCACGTGATCACAGGCTCGCTCTGCAACCATCATCAAATATGAGGCAGTTTACTTTCAATTTGGATCATGAGACCACAGGAAAGCTGCAACAGTTGTTAAGTGTGGAACACAGTCCTAAATCACTTTTTTTCAGGGCTGTTGTAACTTGGAACGGTCACTAAACAAACTGTTGTTAAGTCTGTACATTTTATTAAGAGAGAGTTTCGTCACAGGGCTGTGTTTTGACGGAGGCTTCCCAAGAGCATGAAGCAAACTCCTGGTCCCGACAAAAACCCCTTTTATTTATTGACTGTGAATTCTGCTCATTCCCATCCAGCAAAGTCTTTCAAGGGAGGATTTACGGTCACAGACCTTATCTGGCTTGGAGAGCTACCAGGCTGATCAGAACTTGGCAAGGAGCCTCGGAGAGTCACGAACCCATTAAGCGAACTAATGGTCTCCTGCAAACTCCACTCCCCTTTCGCTCCTCTTTTATTCCCTATGGGAGGGGCCATTCATCGTCCACCTGTGGCCTTCCTCCCAAGCCGACCCCTGTTCCTTAGCTGCTCCCTTTGTCTGGCCACTCTGCGCATGCGCACACTGGGAACAGGTTCCAGCTGTTCCTCTGCCTCACTGATGTCTGACTCCAAAGGCAGCTGATAACTGGCATACGGCCCTGGCCCCCTCTCTGCCTCCGACACAGAGCCCTCCTCAGCG